>NW_006299170.1:870729-875589 GCF_000327345.1 Myotis davidii | reverse complement strand
TTTTCTTTTTCTTTTTTTTTATTCTGGGCCAGCTTTAGCTTTGAGGCTTGGCTCCAGCTCTTAGGCCTCCGCTGCTGAAAGTAAGTTTCTGGCCTTTCCTTACAATGTTACGAACCTGCTGGCTGAAGCCTGGGACTAAAGCAGGTTTCTGGGGTTTTGTTTAGCTTCTATATTTGTTACATAGTTGCTTAGAGTTTCAGCTCAGAGGCCTGCAGTGGCAGGCGGGGAACATTGGAGTCCTCCGTCACTGAAGCAAGCAAGCCTCATGTTAGTTTCAAGCTGCCTGGCTGCCCGCTGCCATCTTGGCTGGCAGTTAATTTGCATATTGCCCTAATCAGCCAATGGAAGGGTAGCGGTCGTATGCCAATGACCACGTTTCTCTTTTATTAGATAGGATATAGATAAAAATACCAAATTGAATATATCATTTATTGAATGCCATCTGCAACATATAATGAAGTTTTCTATTTCTACTCTTAGTTTGTCTGTATCTGTGGCAATGCCCCATTATTTTTTAGGCTGCATGGTACATCTTAAAAATTTTTAGGGATGTGCTCCTCTACCTTGGCCCCTCCAGCACTGATCTTTTTCAGAGGTTACCAGGTTTTTCGTACTTGATTTTTTTTAAAAAAAAAATAAGATTTACTTTGTGTAGTTAAATAAAACTTGTTGGAAATATTTCGTTGTTGCTGTTGTTGGAATTGATATAAATGCAATCAACTTAGGGCAGAAGACATATTATTTTGTGTATTTCCAACTAAGAAATAAGCTTTTATATTTTTATCAGTTTACATTAAATAACTATCACTTTGATATGGAAAGAGTTCTAATTTTGAACCATCTTTGCTTCTGAGTTTTGAAGCTAATACTTGAGGATTTGGCTTTGATATTCTGCAATAAAATACACATTTTTTTCTCTGAAATCTTTCTTGGGCTTTACCATGACTGTCCTGTTATATTTAGAGACTAATTTAAAAATTATCATTCTTTTACTATGCATTGAAAGAGTTTGAATAGCACTGCAAATTAGCTGCTCTTCAAAGGTGTGGGAAAATTATTTGCTTTCCTTATTAGTCTTGATCATAGCCTAATAAGGTAACCAGTACTATGTATAATTTTTATACATTTGAACTCTGAATGGAATCAATTAATATAAACTCTCTTTGGTTTCTTGTGTTCAATATTATATCTGGAAAATTTATTAATGTTGTCGTATTCATCAATAGTTTATTCTTTTACATTACTGTATAATTTCCCATTATATGAATAACCACATCAGGTAGACATTTTTAATGTGGGTTATTATATTAGATGGCTGTTTCAAATATGAGTTATTACAAATAACACTGTTATAAACATTTTTTTTCTTCTTGTCATCTCTCTCTCTCATTAATTATTTTTTAAAAGTGTTTTAATTTTTTAGTTGTGTGATTTTTATTGATTTTAGAGAAAGAGAGAGGGATATAAAGATAGAAGCATCAATGAGAGAGAAACATCAATTGGCTACCTCCTGCATGCCCCCACTGAGGATTGAGTCCACAACCCGGGCATGTGCCCTGACTGAAAATCCAACCTGTGACCTCTTGGTTCATAGGTTGGTGCTAAACACTAAGCTACACTAGCCGGGTTCTGATCAAAAGTGGAACTGATGGATCATGATAAAGTTGATACATATTTGAGGAGACAGGTCAAAGAGTATTTGAAAGTGAACGTGACAGTTTCATTGTGGAACCACAGAGCATGAGGATCCTGCTTGCTCCACATCCAGTGATTTTTATGTTATCTTTTTAGTTTTAATTACTTATTGTATCAAATTGTGATTTAATTAAAATTTCCCTGCTTGCCATGAGATTGAAAATCTCTTCACATATCTATTGGCCATGTAAATATCTTGTTTGTAGTGTGTCTATTCTAGTATCATGCTTATTTTTATGAGGTTTTCTGTAATTTCCTTATTGACTCTTAGGAGTTTTTTTCTATATTTAGAATATAAACCCTTTGTCAGTTGTACAACAGTTCAAGCTCTGTTGTTCTACCAGTTGGATTCTCAGCCAGGGCACATGCCAGGGTTGTGGGCTCGATCCCCAGTAGGGGGCATGCAGGAAGCAGAAGCCCTTTTCACTTATTTTGAATGAACAGAATTTTAATTTTAATGTAGTCCAGTTTGTCAAGCTACATTTATAGATAGTGCTTTATTTGTTCTCTTTGTAAAATCTTCTGTACTTACCTCAAATTCATAACAAGGAGCTCATATCATTTTTGAAAAGCTTCACTCTTATTTCCTTTCTCATTAATATCTATGCACTTTCTGGAATTAACTATTGTGAAGAGTAGAAAAGTAAAAAAGTTTCATAAAAAATATGGATATTCAATTATACTAACAATTAATACAAATATATCTCCCACTTCCTGTTTCTTAGTTCTACTTTTGTCGTAAGTTAAGTATCCCTTTAATATCAGACCTTTTTCTGCATTATCAATATTATGTTGCTCATTGATTTATTCTGTGTTAGTTACTCTTGGCCCTTTACAAATCTTTCTAAACTTTAGAACCAGTTGTGGTTAAACACAGGAATAAAGCTGATAAAATTTTTATTGCAATTGCTTTAAAATTATAGGTTGATATTTAGAGAATGTACATCTTTATACAATGGATTATTTCAAATATTTTATATGATACATCTAATTATTAAGGTCCTCTTTTATTTATTTTATTTTTAAGTTTTTTTTTTTTTTTACTTAGGAGTAGGATATTCTTTTTTTAAAATATATTTTTATTGATTTCAGAGAGGAAGGAAGAGGGAGAGAGAGATAGAAACATCAATGATGAGTTTGATAGACTGTCTCCTATATGCCCCCCATCAGGGATGGAGACCACAACCCAGGCATATGCCCTTGACCAGATTTCAGTCTGCAGGTCAACTTTCTATCCACTGAGCCAGGCCAGCGAGGGCTATTAAAGTCCTCTTTAAATTCTCTTAAAATATTTTATAATTTTCTGTATAGAGGTATTAAAATACATCTTAAATTTGTTATTAAGTATTTTATATTTTTGATGCTATTTGAAATGAGATATTTCATTAAGTTTCATTCTCTCTTTTTTGCATATTATAATTTGTTTGTATTAAAATTGTATACAGCAAGCTTCTAAACCAAATTATTATTTCTGTTTTCAATCTATAGATTCTTTTCTATGATTCTACAAATATAATATCATTTGTGAATACATTTTTATTCCAGTTTTTATAATAAACAGTCCTAGGACTACTTAAGACATTAAATACAGTATTTATTTATTTAATATTTTAAAATTTCATTTTTAAAAATAGTGGACACACAATATATTCACTTCAGCTATACAACATAATAATTCAACATTTAGATACATTACAAAGTGATCACCACAATAAGTTGAGTAACCATCTATCACCGTACTTAGTTATTGTGATATTAAAGACACCATTTAAATTGTTAATTAAAAGAACTCCACCCCCAGATAACTTTCATGGTTATTGCTACCATATATTGTTATCTCAAAAATTAGGAAAATATAGATCCTTCTCAATTTGTTCCATGAGGATAGCCTCACTTTGGTAACAAAACCTGACTAAAGAATTATGATTTTAAAAAAATCAGAGGCCAATCTCATGGACATAGGTGCAAAAATCTTGAATACAATATGAGCAATAGAAAGTAAGAAATACATTAAATAAATCATACAAGAGCACTAGGTTAGAATTATTTCAGGGATATAGAGAAAGTATTATATTTTAAAGTTATTCAACATAGTCAGCATTGTACTAGACATTTTAGCCAGTGAATAAAGAGGCAAATATATATATATATAAAATTGATTATTTTATATTGATATAATATTTGGGCACTTTGACATCCAAATAAATGGTAAATATGTCTATAGGAATACTACTTATTATTTCCTATAAAATATTTACTGAACACCTGAAATGCACAAAATACTTTGCACTATCTGTGGTGGAAGCCATTGGGGTAAAGATTCAATTATTTTAAAATACAACACGATGCACTGTGTATATTGCCCCTTTCCTAGTAATTATCACAACACAAGATGCAAATCCTTGACCTAACCACTCAATTTAGTGTTTGCAAACTACAACATAAGCTGTCTGTCTTTTGTACTCTCTAAACTATGATCTCACTAGAGAATACCTCTCTCCATATTGCTTACTATTTTTTCCCATTTGTTATATTCTACTTATTGAAATTTTGTCAGTTAAAGTTTTCTTCAATACATATTAGTCATTCAAGACTTAGTGCAATTTACTTAATTCAAATTGCTTCCTTCTAACAACTAATTAGCCACTTGCTCTAAAGGTAGACATTCATCTGGGAGTGCTGGGAAGTGACTTCTTGCAGAAGGTACTACTCCCTTAGTGCAAGCAAGGGCAAAGCACTGTTGCAGAAACTGCAAACCTGATTGGTATGTAGATGATCACAAAAGGACACTATTCTTTTTCATAAAAACCCACCCAAAACTTTGTGAGTTAAAATTAAAACAATTTATTTTTCTCATTAACCTGCCCCTTGTGCATGGGAGGAATGCCTTACTTTTCACTTCACTTAGCTTGCCTGAGACTAGAAGATATTTTTTTCCAAGATGCTTTTACTGGTATGGTTGGCAAATTGGTCCCGGACTGCAAGAGGGCGCAGGTCAGGCTGAGGGAACTTCCCTCACAATGCACAAATTTCATGTACTGGGCCTCTAGTTATATTATAAGTTAAATGGGCTATTTTTAGCATAAAGAAGAAGCTACCACCATGTATAACTGTTTTTTTTTCTTTAAGAATGTTTGCACGTTTTTATAAAATATGTTTTTTAAA
>NW_006299170.1:862537-869491 GCF_000327345.1 Myotis davidii | reverse complement strand
TCCCAAGTCACAAATTTCATGCACTGGGCCTCTAGTTATATTATAAGTTAAATGGGCTATTTTTAGCATAAAGAAGAAGCTACCACCATGTATAACTGTTTTTTTTTTCTTTAAGAATGTTTGCACGTTTTTATAAAATATGTTTTTTAAAAGTATATAGATTTCATCAACAAAAATATATTAACTCCAGTCAAATTATTATCACCTATGGTCAGATGGCTCACTGTTAATGTTATGTCAGCTGGTAGCTCTCTTTCTAGAAAGGACTTTCTTAATGGGTGGTTGAGCTTCCTCAGAGCATGGCAGGCGGGTTCCAAGAATGAGTATTCAAGAGAAAGGCAGTGGTAGCTACCTAAGTTTCTTAAGCTGAAGTGTGGAAAGTAGCATGGCATTGCTTCCATCTATATATATAAAAGCCAAAGCGACCATCTGACCTTTCACCATTTGACCGGTTGCTATGACATGCACTGATCACCAGGGGGCAGATGCTCAATACAGGAGCTGCTGAGCTGCAGTGACTTAGCAGCTGTGGTGACTTGGCAGATGTAATGACTTGGCAGCTGTGATTCTTGGGTGACACACATGGAACCGGAGAGGAGGGAGCCCAATTCCAGGGTGTGTCACTCGAGAATCACCCTCTCGCAATCTGGGACCCCTCAGAGGATGTTGGAGAGCTGAATTTGGACCAATACCTACAGGCCAGGACAAGGGACCCCACACCCATGCACGAATCCATGTACCAGGCCTTTTGTAGTATTATACTGTTTAAGTAGTCACAAGCTCTGCCCAGATTCAAGGGGGTGGGGGATTGGATCCCACCTGTTAATGGGAGGAGTATAAAATAAGCTGGATGCATCGTCACTCCATCACAGTCACTGAAATAACTAGCCTCCAGATGAAGTGCTCTCAGAAAGAGAGTAAACATGATGTACAAATTATAAGTTTCACTGCTTTGGAGGTTGTACTGCCATTTCCAAAACTGGGAATGGGGCACAAAACAAACTCACTCTTCACAATGTCTCCTCCTTTTGTTCATGTGCTTGTTTCTTTCTACATTAATTGCCTGATGACAGTTTTAGTCTTATAGCAGAATCCTATATAATAAAAGGCAAATATGCAAATCGACCAAATGGTGGAATGACTGGTCATTATGATGTGCACTGACCATCAGGGGAAAGACGCTCAAGGCAGGAGCTGTCCCCTTGGTGGTCAATGAACTCCCACAGGGGGAGCGCTGCTCAGCCAGAAGCTAGGCTCATGGCTGGTGAGCGCAGTGGCAGTGGCAGGAGCCTCTTCTGCCTCCGCAAGCAGCACTAAGGAGCAGCAAGCAGGTGGGTTGGTAAGAAGCGAGGGATCCCGGACTGCAAGAGGGCGCAGGTCAGGCTGAGGGAACTTCCCTCACAATGCACAAATTTCATGCACTGGGCCTCTAGTTATATTATAAGTTAAATGGGCTATTTTTAGCATAAAGAAGAAGCTACCACCATGTATAACTGTTTTTTTTTTCTTTAAGAATGTTTGCATGTTTTTATAAAATATGTTTTTAAAAAGTATATAGATTTCATCAACAAAAATATATTAACTCCAGTCAAATTATTATCACCTATGGTCAGATGGCTCACTGTTAATGTTATGTTGACAGAGATGCACATTAACATTGTTTGGAACAGCAGAGCCAAAAGAATGGCTGGCCAAGAGTCTTACATGAGTCACAACACTACGTCAGCACCAAATTCCCAGCCCTGCTGTAGTAGCTGGTGAGTGAGGGTTTAACAATGCACCTATAGCCATAACCAGTTTTGCTCAGTGGATAGAGCGTCAGCCTGCGGACTGAAAGGTCCCACGTTAGATTCTGGTCAAGGGCATGTGCCTGGGTTGCGGACACATCCCCAGTGGGAGGTGTGCAGGGGACAGCTGATTGATGTTTCTCTCTCATCGATGTTTCTAACACTCTATCTCTCTACCTTCCTCTCTAAAATCAATAAAATATATTTAGAAGAAAAAAAAATGCACCTATAGCAGAGGCAAATGATTCAAAGCACCCTGATGAAGAGAGACAGTTGTAAAAAGGAAATATAAAATCCAAATAAAGATTAAAGGAATAGAAAATGGCAAATTGATTCACACTTCAAAAAAACCCAAAATAAGCACAAAGTCATCATCATGTTACTGAAGAGTTCAAAGGGATATATTGAGCAATGCTTTTTTGAAAGTAGCCAAGTTCCTTTCAAAAATGAGACCCAATTTTTCCTAAATTAAAAAAAAACACCATATATTTTATATGCTACTCATGTTGGAGGCCTAATTGTAAAGTAGTTTTACTATATAAAAAATGTGGCTTTGTTCCCTCAATGAAATATATGTGGCATTTCAGGGAGAAAATGACTGGAAAGTTCTGAATTGTCATGACATTTTGAATAAGGTGCATGAATCATGCAGCTTATTGTATTCAGGTCTAAGCTAGATGCTATATCAAGACAACTCCTGAGATCTTTTCTTTCTTAGGTGTCAGCAGGGACACTGGGAAAAGAACAAACTGCCTAAGGTTAAAGGGATCTAATTTCTAGTTCCAGCTCCAGTTTGCCAATAATTTTGCTTTCTGCACATAGTTTTCTCATCTGTAAATTAAATTGGTTGAACTCAGTCATTTCTGGCTGATCTTCTTTGGCATTAAGGTCTAGTGCCTTAGTCTTTTGAGATTTTTGTTCCAGGATAAAAATGGGGCCTTAAAAATGTAGATATACCAATATGAATGTTTGGAGTTATTTCATATTAATTCTATTGAATTATTAATATTGAGCCCTGAACTTTTCATGGGACCTTGAAATTCTAATCCCCTTCAGTACCAATGCAACTCTCTACCATACACCTCTAAAACTTCTTTGGGCATCTTTGTTCAAATATCTCAGAGGACCATTCCCTGACATATAATCTAAAACATCCTAGTACTCTCTATTCCCTAATCTTACTTTGTTTCTTCATAAATCTTATCTTCACCTGATGTTATAATTATTTATTTATTTACTAGAGGCCTAGTGCATGAAATTCATGCACGGTTAGGGTCCTTAGTGGCTACTGGCTGCAGGCCAGGGCATCCCTTCCTCCAGCTGCCTGCTGCCACCACTGACCAAAGCCTGCCTTTTGCCCATGCCTCAGCCTGGCGCCGCCCACTCACTTGTTCTACCATCTTGCCATGGCCCTGCTTTTGTTGGGGCCCATTGGCACCAGCAATGACTCCATTGCCACCCACTGCCAGTGCCACATTGCCAATGTCTGCCATATTCCACACCATCCCCTGGTGCTCAGTGTAGGTTTAACTCCTGGTTGGTCAAAGTCCCGCCCATAGGGACATTTTGCATATTATCCTTTTATTATATAGGACTAGTGGCCTGGTGCATGAAATTCGTGCATGGGGGGGTGTCCCTCAGCCCAGCTTGCACCCTCTCCAATCTGGAACCCCTTGGGAGATGTCCAACTGCCATAGATCCCTGCAGGATCGGGCCTAAACCAGCAGTCAGACATCCCTTTCACAATCTGGGAGCACTGGCTCGGAACCACTCACTTGCCTGCCTGCCTGCCTGATTGCCCCTAACCACTCTGCCTGCCTGCCTGCTCACCCCCAACTGCCACCCCCTGCATGCCTGTTCACCCTCAACTGTCCCCCCTGCCAGCCTGATCACCCCTAACCACCTCTGCCTCAGCTCCACCACCATGGTTTTGTTTGGAAGGATGTCCGGAAGGTCTCCTGGTCTAATTAGCATATTACCCTTTTATTACAATAGATTGCTTAATCCCCTACTAGAATGTAAAATCCAATAGGGCAAGGGCTGTTTTAATCATTATTGCATCTAAGAATGCCTAGCACATTACTAAATATTTTACCTCAAATTTTACTGATTTCAGTGTTTGTGTTTTTTTTACCATATCTTGCTCTATCATTTTCCCCTGTACTTTTAAATTTTTGTCAGCTTGTAAGTTTATTCTCAATGCTTATGTAGGACATTTCATCAAATAACCTACCAAATTAATATTGAGTGACCTTTCCTCACAAACCAATTTTGAAAATTGAGCACCCAAGAACTCTCAGCACTATTACTTCCTTCTCTTTCTGCCTTTCACTAAGTTGCCCTTTAGATGACTTTTTTTAGAAATTGATATTACCTTCTAGACTTTGTACTTTCTCTAATTATTTTTTATCTATTTAGTTCCACTAACTAACACAAAGTTTTTCACATAGATAGCAGGCAATACGTGTATTTAATCCTATATAATAAAAGGCTAATATGCAAATAGACTGAACGATGGAACAACTGAACAACTGGTCGTTATGATGTGCGCCTACTACCTGGGGGTGCGCACGGAACATGGCAGGTGTTGGCAGCAGACGGAAAAGCACGGAACATGACTGATATCAGTGCGGTGGGATGGTGGAACATGTAAGCAGGGCTGCCAGACCAAGTTGGGGCAACAGTTTCTGTCATCGGGGTGAGCCTCTGGTGGTTACTAAAAATTCTTTGCTCCCACATACCCAGCACTCACACCTGCTGCTGGCGTCGACCCTGCTTGCAACCACTGCCAGCGCCTGGCACCAGTCCCAATTGCTTGGCACCATCAGTGGGTGTGAACAGCAGCTGCCAGCTGCTCCTGAGGGGCAATTGGGTCAACAGCCACCACTCACACCCACTCATGGTTCCGGCCCTGCTCGCACCCGCTGCTGGAGCCACTTCCAATCACTCTGTGCTGCCAGCGTGTGGAGTGGCATTGGCAGGAGCAGAGCTGCCGGCAGACAGGGGATCGAGGCCATGGTGGGAGAGGCAGAGACCCACCCCTCGCAGCCCACAGATCCTTTCAAGGTGCACGAATTTGTGCACTGGGCCCTTAGTTTAAAATAGGATAGTAAACATGCTGCAGTAGCAAAGTTTTCCATTCTGGTAAATTATATATTGGCTTAAGTTTTATGTTGAATATAGTAAAACAAAATAAAAATAGAAACTTATTAGATAAGGTCAATATATATAACAAAATATTTTAAACAATAGCCTCTTTGAAACACAGATACAGATATTTGTAAAGAAAATTTAGTCATATTGTTAGCTTTTTAAGTAACTTTCACATGGGAAAATGTTTATTGTGACTGTAAAACCTGCAAGCCATGACACTTGGCTACTCATTTCTAGACTCACTTCTTCTAGCTTTTCTACAGGCACAATTCATGTCTTTCCATTTCTGTAGTGCACCATGGACTCCACCAATGTTATACCTTCTCTCATGTTGCATGAGCCTAGAGCAGCAATTTTCAACCTGCTTCATCTGAAGGCACACATAAACTAATTACTAAAATTCTACAGCACACCAAAAAATATATTTTTTGCCAATCTGACAAAAATATGTGTAATTTGATTGATTTAAAAAAAAACAAGAATTACCTACCCTTTTTGCTACAAAGTGAAAAAAATTTTTTTTCCCATGTTACAAAAAAAAAAAAAAAAAAGGTATAATTTTGATTCATTCACACCATACGGCTACTGTTGTGTTAGCTGCTGTTATTTCTTTTCTTTTCTTTTTTTGACAATTTAAGGGGAAAGAGGTCAGTGCCCCTGACTAAATAGTCAGGGATTGCATATTTTAAAAATTCTTGCAGCACACCAGTTGAAAATTGCTGGTCTAGATGCACTTTCTTTCACCCTTCCGAATACCGTTGCCCTTTGCTTGACTAATATTTCTGTATTTCTCAAACCTACAGTGGTCTCTGATCTGAGTGATAACTCTATGCTAAGCCTGGCATTTTTAGACCTTCATTATTGTTTTATATCGCAAAGAGGACTTGACTCAATTCCTTTCATCTTGTCTGCTGAATGGCATATTCATTTGTCTACTGTCACTGCTTCTAAGCATCTCTGTGCTATGCTTTAACATGTGAGGCTGTGATTAGCTATAACCTTAAGGCATCTCAACAATGTTGGGTAATATTATCTCAGCAATTCTTCCCAGACATGTAGGCATAACTTTGCCTTCCCTCCTGCAGTCAGTGAAGGGAATGAGATATCAACAGTGCCTTTTCCCAGTCCCAGCAGATTATTTGAATACTGTAATTGAATTTAATTCTATCATTTCCACAAAGTCAGATTGGAATATTGCCCACTTTCTATTTCTTTTTCTCAGTTTAGAATCAGCTATTCTGCTGAAAAGAGCTTGTTTAATGTTCACTAATTTGATTTTCCAGAAGCAAAAACAATGAATGTCAACCTAATTGTTTTTTTCTCATTGGCTACCTGCAAAGACCTGAAACCATAAAAAACCATATCAGTGCAGTGGGATGGTGGACTTTTTACTGCTTACAAGCAAAATTACAGCTTACAAGATAAATTTCAAAACTCTTTCACTGACAGTCATCGCACACTCTCTACAATGTTGTGCTCAGGTTTTATTTCTATTTAAATGTCACACTTCTCAGCATGACCACTTTCTTCCACCAGACTTCATCTACTGCTCCTGAATACCTTTGTTTCTATGGTTCATGCCACTTCCACTCCTATGGGAATGCATAATTCTCTCTAATCCGGCCAAGTATCTGGGGTACAACTCATATACCATCACTGCTCCGAAGCTGCCCTGCTCTAACTGGATTATAACCCATCTTGCTTCCTAATGCATTTATCGCCAGATGTCTCTCTGTGTTGGCTTCCTTATAAATTTAGGCATTTGTGTTCCCATGTCTTATCTCTCCATATGCAGATGGTATGTCATTATTTGTAGGGACGACTCTAACATATAGCCTCCACCAAATTGCATAGGTGAGAATTACAGTGAAAGGTCTGTAGCTGTGCATTAATCCATGGCAAAATCCATGAAGAACTAAATTGTGTGAGCTGGAGATTATGTCTATGTTAAGCTACCAATTATTATTCTTACTTTTACATATTGGAGCACAAACGGATCTCTCTCTGCGTAACC
>NW_006299170.1:859694-861283 GCF_000327345.1 Myotis davidii | reverse complement strand
AGCGCTAATTCTAATTAAACTAGATGCCCGGTGCACGAATTCATGCATGGGTGGGGTCCTGCCTGCCTTTCCCGATCAGGCCTATCAGGCCAGGCCTGCCGGGGGGCGGGCCATGGGCAGTTGGCAGACCGGCTGGCCCAAATGCCTGCCGGGGGGAGGGCCATGGGTAGTTGGCAGACCGGCCCTGGCCCAAATTGGAGGGGGGTGACGGAGGGGGGAGGGGGTCAGCCATGGGCAGTTGGTGGGCTGGCCCTGCCCCCGATTGGGGTTGGGAGGCTGATCGGGTCAGGGCCAACCAGGGAGAGGGGCCATCGGTGGTTGGCCACCAGCTCTGCCCCCTAGTTGAACTCCCAGTTGAGGGGACAATTAGCATATTAGGCTTTTATTATATAGGATTCCAATTTAAATTTATTAGGAAGTAATTTATACATAGAAACATACATGAAGGGTAATACAATGACCAATAATGTATCTGCCCCAGCCAGAAAACAAACTATTACCAACAGAATTTGAGCTACTGTGTATTCCTTTCTGATTTTGTCTTTCCTTTTCTTTTTCTTTTTTAAAATATATTTTTATTGATTTGAGAGAGGAAGGGAGAGGGAGAGAGAGATAGAAACATCAATGATGAGAGAGAATCATTGATCAGCTGCTTCCTGCACACTCCCCATTGGGAATTGAGCCCATACCCATGCATGTGCCCTGATCGGGAATCAGTGACCTCCTGGTTCATGGGTCAACACGACCATTGAGCAACACTAGCCAGGCTGTCTTTCCTATTTTTCATAAAACGAAACAAAGTCAAACAAAATGAACAAAAACCTCACAACTCAGTTATTTAGCTATAAAACATTTGTGAAGAAAGTATTTCAGGGATTATTCAAGTGAATTATTTCAAATGTGGGTTAACTGTCACTATAGTCACTCCAGCTTGGCACATGTAGTATACAGGTACTGTAATGACGGAAACACATCATTATATATTTTTCCAAACCCATAAAATGTACAACACTAATAATGAACCATAATGTAAAACATGAGCTTTAAGTGATAATGACATCTCAGTGTAGGTTCATAGAAACTAAAAAATAATAATAAAATTACTATTCTAGTAGCAGGTATTAATAAGAGGGGAGGCTATGCATGAGTAGGAGCGGGGAGCACATAGGCTACATTCAGGTACATTGCTCTGAATTCTACCGTGAACTCAAAACTGCTCTAAAAAATAAAGTCTATTAACAAATTATTTTTAATTTACAGGAGCATACTATTGTTATTATGTTTATTAAGAACCATTATAATATAGAGATACATACTCAAATACTATTTCTAAAATACTGAATGCCTGGGGCTCAATTCTATATAATCAGGGGACAAGGAGTGTGAGGGAGCATTATAAGAAAGAAAAAAAAAAAGATTTATCATAATCATTGTGGCTGTGATGGTTACATTGAGGGCCATTACACTATCTTCTCTATTTTTGTATCTAGGGGAAAGTTTCTCCTGAACATGATATTTAAAAATTCTTTCTTAAACCTATCAAGTTTTTCCACTATATTCACTGGAGTTCTAATGTAGGCTCAGGTTTA
>NW_006299170.1:852033-859442 GCF_000327345.1 Myotis davidii | reverse complement strand
TTTAAGGGCATTAATGTATTATAAATTTAGTATCTAGTCTTTTATATTACAGATGTATAAAATCGAGAGTATTTGGGTACACAACTGCTCTGACCATTCCCTTCCAGAGAATAGGATAAGTGTAACCATAGCTACTGCTAGATGAAAAACAAAATACCTTCTCATAAACATGACAGCAAGGTCAGCGGTCCTATTCATTTGTGTACACAATAAGAGTTCTTCCCTGATTCCAATAAGCATACAGAATGAAGTCTGTCATTGTGGAGCTTTTTGTTTTGTCACCCCTCAACCCCATCAACTGAACAAAAGGCTGTGTGGGGAGGAAACTCCGCCTCACTTTTGTGCAGCTAGCTCATTAGCAGACTATGTTGAGGGAAGTTTAAAATCAGCTCTTCTAATTTGAAGCTTCCACTAGGATTGTAGGAATATGTAGGTTTGGGTGACTATGGAAATGAATTGTTTTTATGAGATAGAGTAGTGTATTTTTCATTCTACTACCAATATGTTATAAACTTAAATTTTTCAAAATTTGTATGTTGAAATTCCAACCCCTCCTACCTAAAAGGTGACTGTATTTAGAGATAGTGTCTTTAAAGTGGTAATTAAGTTAACATGAGGTTATTAGGATGAGCCTCACTCCCAGGTAACCAGTGTTCTTATAAGAAAAGAAAATTTAGACATGCACATGTACAGAAGGAAGACCATGTACATACTCAGGGAGAATGTGGCTATTTATAAACAAAGGAAAGAAGTCTCAGAAGAAACCCTGCCAACCTGTAGACCTTCTAGTTCTAGCCTCCAGAAAAAGTTTGAAAATAAATTTCTGTTATTTATACTACCAAGTCGGTGGTATTTTTTCAATGTAGCTCTGTATAATTAATATATATTAGAAAAAAAAGATTTTTTTCAAGATGCCTGTAGAGTATGTAGAAGATACACTCATCTCCTCTGAGAACTAAACCAGAATTACAGCTAAATTATAATCAACTTGAATGACCAATTGAAACAGGAATATTACATCCAAGGATTTGTAGAAGAAGCTACATAGAGGCTGGTAAGAAGGCCAGAAGTGAGGAGAGGGCTGACTCCTATACCCCATGTGGTGACTAAGAAGCCAGAGAAATATCTCAGCTGCAAAAGTTCCTCCTGAGGAGTTAGGTCTCAACCCTATGCTGGGACCCCCAACCCATAGCACCAGGGCTGAGAAGAGGAGCCTTCATAGTATCTGGCATTGAAAATCAGTGTGGACTCTGTCCTCTGGGAAGAAGAGGGTGCCTACTAGAATCTCTTAACGCTCTTAATGGGCCAACACATAGGAGCTTGGTCTCTCAAGCATCCATTCGGGGTTCCAGTAGGGGGTAGGTGACTCAGGGTGTACAGGAGTCATAAAGGGAAGTTCTGGGTGGTGTGGCCTTGAAGAGAGATCTGGAAAGTCAAGTACAAGGTCCCAGACCAAGGTCAATATCCCACACCACCCTCAGGTGCCATCTTTTTAGGGTCTTGTGCTCCTATTCTTACAGCACCAGCCTGGGGAGTAAGTACATTAACCTGGTCTCTAAATACTGGCAAGACTACCCTGCCAAGCTTCAGTCCAATAGAAAGTACTGTTAGCTGTACCCAACAGGGAACACTAGTATGCTCTTCCTCTGAAGAAACTATATGCAGACACTCAGGCATTGAACCATGAGGCTTTGCAAAGGGGGCCAGTCTCCATGCCCCTACCTCTGCCACCCCACCTCTGCTAGCCCAGCCAGCACCATCCCCAATGCAAATTGTCGTGATCTGTTCTTCCAAGCCCTCGTGGCCACATTCTGCTGAGTTGGGATCGGTAAGAAGAAGGGAACACCACTCAGGACTGGGACCTTCAAAGCATGTCTCCCTCAGAGATTTTGGTCCAGGGTTCAAATGGTGCAGCTACATAATTTAGGGGAGGCATAGTGCTTGCTTCCCTCCTTTGGAAATCAGCCACTGCCACTCACAATGGAAGATTGTCTTGATCTCTTTTCCCAAGTCCCAGTAGGCCTCCCTGCTGAGTTTTATCCTGCAGTGGGACAGTTGGCTGCCCCCAACCTGAATCTGCAGTGTGCTGCTCCTGGGCATTTAAAATTGAAGACTGTAGGAGAGACTGAGTGGTATGGTTCTGGAGCAGAGTCACATTCTTCCCACTGGATGAGTCACCACACTGCTTCCAAGAAGGAGATCCACTAGCCCTATCCTCCTGACCAAATTGCCCTGCCCTACTGAGCTTTCACTGAGTGGAAGGGGTAGTAAGACATGGCCAGGTTGGGCCCATTCTACATTCTTTCTTCAAAAGTTTCTAGAGGAAGTCCAGGCAGCTTCAGGGGGCGATGGAATAGCTGACAAGTGGGCACCAACCTCGGAGTGTCTTGGACCTTTTATTGATCTACCCCTAACTCAGAACTACAGAAACTTGATCATTGTACACAGCTTGGTGCCTTCAATGCACACCCAGGCCCAGCAGACACAACCACAATCATTCAATGGCCTGATAGCTCCAGATAGATAGCCCAAAGTCAGTTACATACAACATCTCACACCAACCTGCACTGGAACCCCGACCAAGTGGACTCAGAAACAATACAACCAGTGGTGGGTTTCAAACCTCACTAGTCACACACATGGCACAGCCAACAGGGGACTCCTGCTGGGACTTCTACCTTGGGGAAATTTCCTGAACAGTGACTCATATATTGTGAACTAGTTCCATCCTTATAGTAAGTCAACCTGAGGGTTAACTCCACACACAAATGGACCAACAACATTCAAGACTAAACAGGAGGGGGCACATAACCCACACAAGAAACATTTGTGTAGCACATAGCTCAGGTGACCTAGAAGATTGTGCTACTGAGACCCACAGGATACCTACATCAGAAAGCATTCATAATAAGTTTGGGAGTCATAGCAGGTCAACCTAATACAGAGGCAAACACAAAAGATGCATATGAAATAGGGAAGCAAAGAAATATGCACCAAATGAAAGAATAAGATAAATACCCAGAAAAAATTAAATGAAAGGGAAGCAAGCAAGACACCAGATGTAGAGTTTAAATCAATGGTTATGAGGATGCTCAAGGACCTTAGGGGAAGAATGAACAATTTGAATGAAACTTAAACAAAAACATAATAAACGTTAAGTAGGGCATAGAAACAATAAAAGAACCCGTCAGAGATAAATATTACAATATCTGAAATTAAAAATACACTAGAAGGAATCAACAGCAGGTTAGGTGAAACAGAGGATTGAATCAGTGATTTAGAAAACAATATAACGGCAAGCACCCAAGCAGACCAACAAAAAGAAAAGAGAATTTAAAAGAAAATGAGAAAAGTTTAAGGAGCTTCTAGGACACCATCAAGCATAACAACATTGGATTCATAGGGGTACCAGAGGAAGAGAGAGAGGAAGGGACTGAGAACCTGTTTAAAGAAATAGTGGCTGAAAACATCCCTAACCTGATGAAGGAAAAAGTCACACAAGTTCAGGAAGCGCAGAGAGTCCCTATCAAGATAAATCCAAAGAGACTTCCACCAAGACACATCATAATTAAAATGGCAAAGGTTAAAGACAAAAAGAGAATCTCAAAAGCAGCAAGATAAAGATAGTAAGCTTTCTTCAAGGGAGCTCCCATAAGGCTGCAACCTGATTTCTCATCAGAAACACTTCAGGTCAGTAGGGTTTTATATGAAACTAGAGGCCTGGTGCACAAAATTTGTGCAGGGGGTGGGGTGCCCATCAGCCCAGCCTGCACCCTCTCAAATTCAGGACCGCTGGCTCCTACCTGCTCACTTGCCTGCCTGCATGATCATCACTAACTGCCTCTGCCTGCCTGCCTGATCACCCCTAACCCTTCTGCCTGCTGACCTGATCACCCCTAACCGCCCTCCCCAGCTGGTCTGATCGCCACTAACCACCCTCCCCTGCCCGTATGATCACCTCTAACCACCTCTGCCTCGACCCCCACCAATGTGGCTTTGTCCAGAAGGAGGACTGGATGACCGGAAGATGTCCAGTCTATCTGGTCTAATTAGCATATTACCCTTTTATTAGTATACAAACTTAAGAAAAGCAAAAGCAAAAGCAAAAGCAAGGACCTACAACCAAAACTACTCTACTCTGTCCAGCAAGGCTATCATTCAAAACTAAAGTCAAAATAAAGTGCTTCTCATAGAAAACAATAACAAAAAATAAAACGAAAGGAGCTCATTCCAAACCAGTATAACAATAAATGGTAAAGGGTCTGCTTTAAGAAAAAAAAAGAAAAAAAGCAATAGAGAGTAACATAGTTATCTATATATAAAAGCCTAAGTGACTGTCCAACCATTCGACCATCTGACCAGTAGCTATGATGCACAATGACTATCAGGGGGCAGACACTCAACACAGGAGCTGCTGAGCTGTGATGACTAGGCAGCTGCGGTTCTCGGGCGATGCACCCAGGACCAGAGAGGAGGGAGCCCAATTCCAGGGTGCATCACTCAAGAGTCATCCTCTCACAATCTGGGACCCCTCGGGGGATGTCAAAGAGCCGGTTTCAGTCTGATCCCTGTAGGCCAGACTGAGGGACCCCACTGGTGCACAAATCCATGCACCAAGCCTCTAGTAAGAAATAAAATGGCACCTAGCTGGCGTGGCTCTGTGGTTCAGCCTCAGCCTATGAAATAGGAGGTCACAGTTCATTTCCCAGTCAGGGCATATACCCGAATTGTGGGCTCAATTCCCAGTGGGGTGTGTGCAGGAGATAGCCTATCAATAATTCTCTCTCATCATTGATATTTCTATCTCTCTCTCCCTCTCCTTTACTCTATGAAATCAATAAAAATATACTTAAAGAAAGAATAAAGTGGCAATAAATAAGTAACTTGTCACCCCCAACTACTCACCTGCCTGCCTGATTGCTCCTAATCATTCTGCCTGCCTGCCTGATCACCCCTAACTGTTCACCTGCCTGCCTGATTGCCCCTAACTGTCTCTGCTTCTGCCCCTGCCGCAGTGGCTTTGTCAGGAAGGACATCCGGAATGACGTCTGGAAGGTCATTCGGCTATCTGGTTAATTAGCATGTTGTGCTTTTATTATTATAGATAGTACAGGAAGTCTTAGTCATAGCAATCAAACAAGATACAGGAATAAAAGGCATTTAAGTTGGAAAGAAGGAAGTAAAACTGTCATTATTAGTAGCCATAGATGGCATGATACTGTATATAGAAAACCCTAAATATCCACATAAAAAGTATGAAAATTGATAAATGATTTGGTAAAGTAGCAGGATAAAAAATTAATAGTCAGAAATCTATGACAATTTTATACAACAATAAAGAATTATCAGAATGAGAAATTAAGAAAACAATAGCATCTACTTTTGCAACAAAAAATAAATTACCTAGAAATAAATTTAACCAAAGAAGTAAAAGACCTGTACTTATAAAATTAAGAAACTAAAGAAAGAAATTGAGGAAGATACAAATAAGTGGAAGCATAAGTGTTCATGGATAGAAAGCATGAACATCATTCAAATGTCCATACTACCCAAAGCAATCCATAAATTCAACACAATTCCTATTGAAATACCTCTGTCATATCTTATGGACCTAGAACAAATGTTCCAAAAACATATATGGGAGGACAAAAACCCTGAATCACCTCAGTAATCTTTAGAAACAATAACAAAGTTGGAGCTATCACACTACCTAATATCAAACTATACTTCAAAGACATAGTAATCAAAACAGCATAATAATGGCATAAGAACAAGTAAACAGATCAATGAAACAGAAGAGTCCAGCGAAAAAACACACCTTTTAAATAAATTAATATGAAGTTTGCTGTAAAAACAAATTGTAATAGAGGTAGTTCATTTATCAAATTATTATCTATCTATATAAAACCTTAATATGCAAATTGATCAAACAGTGAAACAACTGAACAACTGATCACTATGATGTGTGCTAACCATCAGGTGGCACCCAGAACATGGCGAGCGTTGGCCTTGGCTGGATGGTGGAGCAGGTGAGCAGGGGTGCCAGACCAAGGCGGGGTGCCAGTCACTGTCATTGGGGCCAGGATCTGGTGGTTATTGAAAATTCTTTGTTCCTGTGTGCCGCAGTCCCATCCAGTGCTCACACCTGCTGCTGGTGACGGCCTGCCAGCACCCACTGCCGGTGCCCAGCGCCAGTCCTGATCGCTCAGTGCCATCAGTAGGTGAGAGTGGTGGCTGCCAGCCCCAATCACCCTTGAGGGCTTCTCCACCTCCCCCTGTTCTTGAGAGGTGAGCAGAGCTGGCGTCGTCAGTGCATGGGAGTGGCGGCAGTGGGAGCATGGCTGTCGGCTGACAGGGGACTGGGGGCTGCAGCAGGAGAGGCTGGGCTGGACCACGGAGGATGGCCCAAGACCCGCCCCTGTGCCCACCACAGTCTTGTGGCCCACAGCTCCTTTCAAGGTGCACAAATTCATGCACTGGACCCCTACTTTATTTAATATACAAATGTTTAAAGGCTTTTAAATCACATTGTTTACCCATATATTTAGAAAAAAATCACTTCTACTGTCATAGTAAACAATCTGCTTCCTTATTTAAATGGTCTGGGCCTCTAGCAACTTCAGTGCGAAGTTATAGCTTATTTGCCTACAAATATCAGGTGGTCATAATAATCTGGCCATTCAATGTATATAATTGTTAATCCTCACCCAATAATACTTTTCCATTGATTTTTGAGAGAGTGAAAGGGAGGAAGGGTGAGGCAGAGAGAGAGACAAAGAGAGACAGAGAGAGAGAAACATGGATGTGAGAGATTGGAGTCACATTGATTGGTTGCCTCCCATAAAAGTCTTGACTGGGGCAAGGATAAACCTGCAACCCAGGTAAGTGTCCTTGACTGGGAATCGAACCCATGACCCTTTGGTATGCAGGCCCACACTCTAACCACTGAGCAACACTGGCCAAGGCAGTTATTTTACAGTTTTATATTTTAATTTCTGTTAGAATGTATACTATGTAGTGAGAAATCAATTCAAACATACTTCTTTTTAATAAGTTCATATCAGTGAAAAAAGAAAAACAATTGCTTTTAATTGTTAGAGGAGATAAATCTTTACTTAAAACAGCACTGGGCACATAGCGGCAACTTGTCACTGTTTACTATTATAGTTAAACTAGAGGCTCAGTGCACGAAATTCGTGCACTGGGTGTGTGTGTGTGGGGGGGGTAGTGTCCCTCAGCCCAGCCTGCCCCCTCTCACATACTGGGAGCCCTCAGGCGTTGACCCCCATCACCCTCCAATCACAGAATCGGCCCCTTGCCCAGGCCTCACACCTCCGCCAGAGGTGTCAGGCTTGGACAGGGGACCCCCATCTCCCCCCGATCACTGGCTCTGATCCCCATCCAGACCA
>NW_006299170.1:848874-851522 GCF_000327345.1 Myotis davidii | reverse complement strand
CGCCATCTTTGTTGGCAGTTAACTGCCATCTTAGTTGGCAGTTAATTTGCATATAGCCCTGATTAGCCAATGAAAAGGGTAGCGGTCGTACACCAATTACCATTTTTCTCTTTTATTAGTGTAGATGTGAAGAACCTTGAGGACCATCAAACCATTACTCCATCAAAGTACTGCGCGTGTGCTTGCATACGTATGGGCTTTCTCAAAATAATGATAGAAATGAATTTCAAAAGGAGAAATATGCCAACTTTCTTTTACTGAAACCTAATTGATTCTATTCACAAAACTCTCACAAACCCCTTCAATAACTACACTTACTATCATTCTCAGATATTTCTCTTCTAAAGAAGTTTGATAATATTTTTGCTCATTACAAAAATTAATAACAATAACAATAATAGTTGTCATGAATGAAATAATTAAATATGCTATACACTAATAAGCTCTAAGCATTCATTAGAGTGTTGAATATTCTTATCAGTCCTTTGAGGCAATTACAAAGAATATTCCCCATTTTACAGATTTGGAAACTGAGCCTAGAGTCTAAGTAACTTGTTTGAACTAACCTAGTATGTGGTAAATGTGGGATCTGAATCCAGGCAGGCATCCAGGCTCCAGAGACAATAAAATTAACTACTTTACCCAATGGAAACTACACTTCAGCATCTTTCTTCCACTAACCACACTTAGGGATTTCTGTGCTCCTGTAAGTTTGTAAGATGCAGTTATCCTCACATAACCCCATTTGCAAGAAGATCCTAGTGCTTATTAAGTATAAATTTGGATGTCTAATTATGTATTTTAAAATATATTTTTATTGATTTCAGAGAGAAAGGTAGAGAGATTGAAACATCAATGATGAGATAGAATCATAGATTGGCTGCCTCCTACACGGCCCCTTCTAGGGAACAGAGCCTGAAACCTGGGCATGTGCCCTGACCAGGAATCTCTAACAGTGATGCACGACCACTGAGCAACCCGCTGGGCTAATTATGTAATCCTACAACAAAGAGAAGTCTGCAATAATTCCACAGTTTAAAAACACCCTAAAAATGTATTTCACGATGATTCATATGCATTTCCAAATCAAAGATATCAATCTTTTATCTAGATATACAATCTTTAATTAGGGGTTGCATGAACTAAATCTTTTTCTAGGGAACATTTGAGGTGATACATTTTTTTTTTTTAGACGATCTGTTATTTTTCTGGGAATTTCTATCTTTCCCAAAGGCCTTCTTTATTTCTCTATTCCTTGGCCTCTAAGAAAAGTTCACTTTAATTTTGAGTTGCACTGAGGAGTTTTATAAAAAATAAATCACATCTCTCTCTTTCTCTCCTTGTAGGTTTATCATTCTGGTGACTTTTGTGGCTTTCCTTCAGCTGAGAAATTATGAATTCTCATTATGCCTGCTCCTGGCTCTTCAGTATCATTTAGGTAGAATAGAGGCAAACCCCCTGGGCTGAATCAATTTTAATTCTATCTTCTGTAATTTGTCCGCTGCACCTTTAAAAATTTGTCTAGAATTTTTTTTTCCCCCAAGCAGGTTTCTTCCTGCAATCTCTCTGTGCACAAACCTACAGATGTTGGCTCCACTATTGTTTCCTGTGACAAGATTCTTCTTTTCAAAATCTCTACCTTTTCCCCCTGCAATTCATCTTCTAAACTACCTCCAAATGCTTTTCGATTACCAAGTCTATGCTTGAGTATCTTGCTGAATTTTGAGAGGCTGAGTTATGGCTCTTTAAAGCTGATGAATATTCTGTCTAAACATGCAAATTCTGGTAGAGTTGAATGATAAGGTAATGGGATTTATCTAGATGCTTAGAGTGGATGCTGCAATGTCCAGGCCAGGTGGTCCCTTCTTTACCCCAACCTTCAACACGTATTTCCCAGCTGCTGACCTCGGATTGCTCAAATATCCCTTCCCTGAAATTGCTTTCAGTGAAAGAAAGCTCCCTCACTCACTGTTGCATTGTTTACCCAGGGGCAGCCCATATCCAACAACTGCTTAGTGGGGCCAGGTGCAATGCTTAGACCCCTTGCCATCAACTTATTACAGCTCAGAAGGGCTACTACAACCCCCATTTGGGATTGAAGCATAGTAACCTCCTCCATCTTGTATAAAAACAAAACAAAACAAACAAACAAACAAAAGAACTGCTGTTTGAAACTCTGCTATTGTTAGATAGTCCCTAGTCCTGTACACTCTGTCATTGTAAACTGTGTCACTTTAAGACCGTCTCTTATTCTATAAAATGACTTTGTTTTTAGTTTGAATAATAGAAAAAGATAAAAACTTAACTGTCTGACCTTGCAAGCTAGCCATCCAATGTAATAGACTAATATAGACTAACACTGATAATAATTCCCATATTCTTATGCCAAGTACTAACTCATTGTGTATTCAGGGTTACAACTGTCTGTAACAATAATCTACACAGAGCTCTTTGTGAAATCTTCAGACAAAGAAGCTCAAAAAGTATAAATACGGGAAACTTCCTGTATGTGTTGCTCAGAGATTTGGAAGAAACACCTCCCTCTGGGCCATGCACAATAAATGACTCCTTGTTAATTGGCTTATTAAGGTGTCTTGTATCTCATTCCCTGATTTACGACACAACAGGATCAGCTAGGGCAGTGGTCG
>NW_006299170.1:848256-848801 GCF_000327345.1 Myotis davidii | reverse complement strand
ACAAAGAAACAGAATTGCCCGAGGATGAGGCCTAGAAATCAGGATTTTAAAAAGATTCCCAGGTGATTCTAATGTGCAGCCAAGGTTGAGAACCACTGAGTTAGGGCGTCTATGGTAACTGGGCTACAGTTCAAATTCTCCCTTCACCCAATTCTTCTTTCCTCAGCTCCTAAGGTGCCATTCCTAAGAAACTCAACATAAACCCCTGGCCTGTGAATCACCAGCTATTTGTTTCCAAGGAATGATAAGACAAGGTTGAAATGAATCCTTGCGGACAACACTTAATTCTGTAAAAATTCACTAGTATTTTTTTAAACTAAGCTATTTATACATTTCTCTTCTTTTTCCAAATATCATTCCCTTTCTGTGCTAACAGGCAAATCCGCTACAGCGAAGTACTGAGAATTCTTTTTTTTTTTGGAGTTACCTTGTTTAATGGTGATTTGATGCCCTTATAAGGTAATTTAATTTTAAAAAGAACTCAACCAATTCTATCTCTCTATCTCTCATCTATCCCTCTTTCCCCCTCCAACCCATTTTACTGA
>NW_006299170.1:835734-848238 GCF_000327345.1 Myotis davidii | reverse complement strand
ACTGAGGAAAGTAGGATGTTGTTAGTTACAATTTATTGGTAGTGAGTATTTCTTAATTGAGGATGTACAGGTAGCCCCTGCTCTTCAAAAGTTTGCTTTAGGCCACTTTGCTTTTAAACATTAGTATCTGTTTGTGCTCACCAAAAGAAATCAAAGGGGGGTTTTCACTTTTACAAAAAGGTCACAAAATAGCAAAAAGTGAAAAGAGCATTGAGTGTTTGTTTCGCAGGGCGCCCCGTGGAGGCAGCGCACACCTGGAGCAGGGTGGGGACAAGGCCGCCCTCCTTCCCCGGACTATACTCAGCACCCAGCGTCCAGCTGCCATAGCTTTGATCTGTGACTGTGAGCATCTGTGCTTTTATCTCGATTTATTTTGTGCGTCTCTTAGCAAGATGGGTCCTAAAGTGCCTGCTTCCTCGATTTAGCCATTCTCAGCTTATGAAATGGTTTTAGAGGGAACGCTCTACTTTTGCAGAGCAGGGAAAACCTGGAATTCCTTCTCTTCTCTCCTTAGACTCTCAGCCCTAGGAGGTTAACAAGTCTATTTAGTTCTCTCATCCCAGCTATAGACTAGACTCTCAAATAATGTGGTATGGATAAATGCACTTTTAACTTTCATTCAGACAGCTGGGAACAGCAATTATAGCACCACCTTCAAAGGGTAGCACTACAGAGAATCACATTTTATTCATAATTTATTACACATATAATACTTTGTAAAGGTTTTATAATTGAAATAATAATAATTATTATTATTATTTTTGAGGCTTTAAGTCATACTTCCCTTGCCAAGCATTTACAAACCAAATTTGCTGTCACATGTTAGGACAGAGATTGTTGATCCAGTCCAACCATGCTGGTTTGACTTTCTCAGGATCTATTCTCCTTAAAACAAGCAGAGCCACCCTTCATTGAGTAAGAACTAACTGTCCCCTGCACTTGCTGACGTATTCACAGACAGCTTCCTGCCGGCTGCCTCAGCAGACAATGGGTGGATGCACCTGTGATGCAGTTCCCAGGCCCTTAGCAGCAAAGGTCATCACGTACTCATCTGTTTGCCTTGCAGGGTCCTTTGCAGCAAGGGAGGGAGGCTATGAAGTCTGTGGTACCCTTGACTCATCGAAGGGCCTTCTGCTTCCAGAGAGCACAGGTCCAGTAGAGACACGCAGGGGTTTGACGAGAGAGGACCCCTAGCGGCTGTGAGCCTAAAATATTTTAATGGAGGGTGGTGGGTGGCACAGAGAGACCATTTTCACGTGCTATAATTTTCTCCAGTGCTCCAGCATATATTTAAAAACTTGATATTTCCTTATTCCTCTCACACCTATCTGCTTATTAATTTTGAGGCCTTTAAGGTGATATGTGGATTGTTCCCTTCTCCTTCTCACACAGGGATCTTTTTCACTCTTAACATTTTAGATAATCTTCCAGCTTCCCACTTCCTGCTACAGGTGGCTCTGTAGCAGGTCATCCATCCTATCCCCCCACCTCTCTGATCTTAAAGCAACCACCAGCATACAACGCTTGCTAAAATGGGTCACTTCAAAGAATTTGATACATATTTATTGAAGTGAGCTCTAATAAAGCCATTTAGGACAACACCTTTCTTGGTCACACTAGAATTCTTAGACATTGGTGAATCCTAAATTATTATTATGTATCCCCCATGGTTAATCATAATAATCATAAGTGTAAGAATAGCTGACATATATAGAAAAATAAGAACCTTATGTTAAGTAGGTTCTATAGCTCCATTGATTTTGTAAGAGAGATTACCTGTCATCCACTACATCAGATAAAAGAGGCAGAGTTGAAAGATGCAGTTTTGCCACCGTACCTTATAGGAAGTGATTACTGCATTTACATACAACACACATTTATTTAACTTTCTTGCCTGTCACAGCTGATTTATTTTGAGTTGGTATTCAACTAAATCCTGAAGTTCTTTCACGCAAATTGCTGTCAAGAGCTTTCCAAATATTGATTGTTATACAGCATCTTAGCTATTTCTCCCAGCTTTTTGTCACCTGAAGATTTTATAAGCACACATTTTTATTCTTATCCAAGTCACTGATAAAACTCTTAGATAGGACAAGGCTTAGGATGGTGGCTTATGTAATCACTCCGGGAAAACCATCATTCAATCATCTGAATGTGCTGTCATCAGACTCTGATAACATTTGATTTTTCTCTCATCTGCCCTACATTTTTTTCAACTTGTAAACAAATAAGTCATGAGAGGTTTGAACAGTTTTCATGGAACAAACTGTGGAATCTCAGAGGGAAGGTGGGGTGGGGGGAGGGTGAGTGGGTGGGAAAAGATCAAACAAAGAACTTGTATGCATAACCCATAGACACAGACAATAGGGTGGTGGAGGCCTGGGGATGGGGTTGGGGGACTGTCTATAAGGGATCAATGAGAGAGAAAAGGGAATATATGTAATCCTTTCAACAATAAATATTTTTTTTTAAGTTTTCTGAAATCCAGATAGTCTTTGTGACTGTCCTTTGCTTGGCCAATCTTGTAAGATACTACCTTCTTTTAAAAGCCAATGGTATAGATTATGTTTCCATATTGACTCTGCATCTGTGATCCCTTCTCTTTTTAGAGTCTTCGAACTCACCCATTTTAACAATTACTGACCACCTTCTGTGTGTCATGTGCTATGCTAGGTTCCACAATTATAAAAACATCTGCTCTATAATTCTTGCTCTCACTAAGCTCACGTCCTGCTCCTTGGCATGTAGAGTGTGCTCAGAATCTGTAATTTCTGACATTGATTCTTTGGAAAATTGAGATCACGTTGTATGATAACAGCTATTCTGGTACTTATTTTCTATGATGCCTCAAGAAGTGGTTCTGATATGATATAATTCACAAGTTACTGTGCAGTACTTTACTGTGTACTTCATCTAAAGCTGAAACCATAAATGCATTTATAATAATTCTTCTATTTGCTTTCTAGCAGGGATTCCCAGGATCACTTTCAGAATTGAAGATGTGCTAAAAGGATTCACAGGTTTCAGATAAGTTGTTATACTCACATTAATATTTATTACAGTCAAAGAATGAAGATTAAAATCAGAAAGGGAGAAGCCACATGAGATAAAGAATAGAAGAAAGCAGACACAAGTTTTCAGGAGTCTCTCCCAATGGAGTTATATAGAAACACACTTAATTCTTCTAGCAACAATGTGTGACAGCACATGAAAACTATTGCCAACTAGGAAAACTTATCTAACCTTTGGAGTACAGAGATTATTTTGGGTGTCAGTCATGTAGGCATTCAGCACTCTCTTGACAAACCTTAACTACTCAAACTTTAGCCAACCCCCAACAGAAGCAGGTATTCATCATAAATAATATTGTTAGGATGAAATTATCTGTCAATCCTGCACATTATGGCCCAGGGCCTCAGGCACTTAAAAAAATTCTCATCAGGCACAATATTCTAAGAAGTTATCTCCCAGGAAATTGAGGGACAGTTCTAAAGACAGACCTTTAGTTGGAATGTGCAGCCTTGATCTGTTCAGTCAATCCTTTGCTGCCCAGCTAGTTCTATGACCCAATCTTTAGTAAATTAGCAATCATTTTCTTTTTTTGATAATATGAGATCAAAATTGACAGAGTATTTCTGCATTCTCTCCTTGATTCAAGAATTTACATTTGCACTATTTCTTCTTCAGATTCATCAAAGAGGTTTCTTTTCATTTAAAATTCATATTTTGTTGTTGTATTGAAACAACATACTTAGTACATACTAAAACTAATTGCTTCTTGATGTTTTGTTATGATGCACACCACCTTTTTACTATTTGGCACAAACACTTTGCTTTTCCTAGATATCCCCCCACCACACCTCAATTAATGGTTATGTGTCTTGTGGAGCATAACTTAAATATCTTAAATAAATTAGGAAAAGGAAATAAGGGCTTCCCACCACTGACAAATAAAAAATATGAACAGCCTTAGCTGGTTTGGCTCAGTGGATAGAGTGTAGGCCTGTGGACCGAAGGGTCCCGGGTTTGATCTGGGTCAAGGGCACATGCCTAGGTTGTGGGCTCAATCCCCAGTAGGGGAGTGTGCAGGAGGCAGCCAACCAATAATTTTCTCTCATCACTGGTGTTTCAATCTCTCTCTTCCTCTCCCTTCCTCTCTGAAATCAATAAAAATATATAAAAAATATATGAATAAACAAAATAAAAGAGAAACAGATTCATAGATTCATGAAAGAAATTCATGGTTTCCATAGAAGGAGAGACTTTGGGGGCAGGCGCAATAAGCAAAGGGGATTAAGAGGGATAAATGTCCAGTTATAAAATAAATATGTCATGGGTACATAATGTATGGCATAGAGGATGTATTCAATAATCTATACTAATAAAAGGGTAATATGCTAATTAGACGGAGGTCCTTTCTAAACATCTTGTCTGAAAAGAATCTATACTAATAAAAGGGTAATATGCTAATTAGACCAGACATCTTCTGGACAAAGCCACAGTGGTGGGGCCGAGGCAGGGACAGTTTAAGGGGATCAGGCCAGCAGGGGAGAGCAGTTAAGGGATTCAGGACAGCAGGGGAGGGCAGTTTGGGGATCAGGCCAGTGGGGGAGGGCAGTTAGGGGGATCAGGCCGGTGGTAGAAGGCAGTGAGAGGGATCAGGCCAGCAGGCAGACTAGGGGTTAGGAACAAATGGTCCAGGATTTCGAGAGGGATATCCGAGGGGTCCCAGATTAGAGAGGGTGCAGGCTGAGATGAGGAACACCCCCCTCCCATGCACAAATTTCATGCACTGGGTTTCTAATATTGTAATAATTTTCAATAATGACAGATAGTAACTGGACTTATCACGGGGAATATTTCACAATATACGTAAATATCAAATCATTGTTATGTACACCTGAAGCTAATAGGATATTGTATATGAATTATACCTCAGTAAATAAATATACAATATTTAAAAACCTATACAATAACAGCAAAAAAAGCATAACAGCTGAGCACTACGTCACTTAGATCCCTGAAAATTGTGTTATAAAATAAACAAAATCAGGAATTCAAATAATTCTTAGTTAATTCTGTTTAACTAAATGACATATCACCACATTAGTTATAGCTGCATAGTAAAAGACCCCAAAACCTCACCCCTTAAGACTCAAATGTTATGTTTCCTGACCTCAGATTGCAGGCACAGTGCAGCTGGGTGCTCTGACTGGGTCTCCCACGGGCAGAAAATTGGGTGTCAGTGGGCCTGCAGTCATTTCAAGACACGTGAAGGAGGATCCACTTTCAAGCTCACTCAAGTGGTTGTTAGTCGAATTCAGACCCTGTGGTCTTTTGATTGGAGGCCTTCCTCAGTTTCTTTTCACCTGGTTCTCTGCACAACATATGGCAACTGCTTTTCCTCACAGGAAGCAAGCGAGAGAACAAGAGAGAGTGAATAAGACAGAATGCATTGTCTATTTGTAACTTTGTGTCTCAAGTGGTATTCCATGACTTTTGTCATGGACAATTGGTTAGAAACAGATCATTAAGTCTATATGACACTCAAGGAAAGATTACATAAGAACATGAGTACTAGTACAGGGAGGTGAGGATCATAGGTGGCCATCCTAGAAACTGCCAACCACTGTCATTTGTGTAATATTCTCATAAAATACCTCAGATATTATTTGAACAAATATCAGTGTTTCTCAACTGATGTTTTGCCCTGGATATTTGGCAATGTAGAGCCATTTTTGATTGTCACAGCTTCAGGGAGAGATGCACTGTTAGCGTCTAGTGAGTGGACGCCAGGAATGCTTCTCAGCATCCAGCATGTCACAGAACAAACCCCCACAATAAAGAATTTTCCAGTTCAAACTGGCAACGTTGCTGAGGTGAGAAACCTGTAAATGTTAAGGTTAGTTAGATTAGATTAGTCAATTTAAAGCCTGGGTTGCTCTTTAGGTAAAATATGCTCAAGCACTAGAAAATGGCAACATACACAATTCCCCATTGGCTCAGTCAATCCGCAACACAAGGGTCATATAGAATGATTATTATAGATCCATCTATGCAGTAGCCAAGCCATCTCTATTTTACTGGGGACAAAACTGCTTACTAGTCTCTGCCTCACAGACATATTAAGTTATGTGCCCAAAGTGAAAACATAAGCAGTGGTAGAGTAGAAACTAGTGAATGGCAGTCTAAACATCGACAAACGATTCAATAACAATATGTGACTTAATGACTAGAGCCTTGGTTCTCATTCTTTCTGGCATCTCTGAGTTACACAAAGTTTTTCTGTTTTGCTTTGTGTGTTTGTTTTTTACCTGGATTCCTGGACCACATCCCAAGACCAATCAGCCACTATGGCGGTGAGGCTCAGGGTTGGTCCAGTTGCAAGGGTCAAGGTTAATAGTTTTGAGAACCCCTAAAGCAGAGTTTTGTCTGAATTATTAAATCCATCTAGGTAACCTAGTAATATTGAGTGTGGGATTGTTGAAATAAAGTTATTTTTTCATCTCTGATACAGATTAGCACTATCGCAGAAATTTAGGTATTCTAAAATCAAACTTTAAATTTAAATGATTTATTGAAAGGGTTTATCAAACTATAGCTAGGGGCTAAATATTGATTATTTTCTGTTTTATAAATAATATTTCATTAGAACACAGCATAGTGGTTCAGTTTTGTATTGTTTATGGCTGCTTTTGAGCTACAATAGCAGATTTAAATATTTTCAACAGAAACTATATGGGGCCACAGAGCCTTAAATATTTAATATCTGCTTCATTAAAGAAAATGTTTGCCAAGTCCTATTCCAATACCAAGACACTTTCATTTTATTGGACTTATTTTTGCTATTTATCATCAGTTGTTCCTATTCCCTCTTTTTATGATGTGTTTCAAAATGATAAGCTTGAGAGGAGACAAGACAGAACAGAGGGTAAATGCTAAAATAAGCAAGAGTTTCTTTATTTGCATTAATGTTATATTGATTATGTATTATTACAATAATTTTATCATCTAAAGATAATCTCTCTTGATCAATTTTAATTACTTAAAAATTAGGTACTTCTAGACTATGCTTTCCCCCATTAAGTCAGTTGAAAGAGCGATTACTCTAAAGATAATAGCAGCAATCACTTATTATTGTAATTTACCTAACGTTACATACTGATAAGCTGATGCAACTATAGAAGGCACCTGTGAAGTCTGGGTTCGTATTCATAAAACAAAAAATAGCCCTGGCCATTTTGGCTCAGTGGATAGAGTGTTGGCCTGCAGACTGAAGGGTCCCAGGTTTGATTCTGGTCAGGGTCACATGCCCAGGTTGTGGGCTGGATCCCCAGTGTGGGGCGTGCAGAGGGCAGAAAAATAAAATTAAATATAAAAAATAAAAAGCTAGATCCCAGCTCTCTCTCTCTCAAAGCCTCTCTCTCTCTCTCTCTCTCTCTCTCTCTCGTCTCTCTCTCTCTTCCATCTTCTCTGAAATCAATAAAAATATACTTAAAAAAATTAAGAAAAATAGTTCTTCCTACAGGATGATCACTTACTTTAACACTACATATTCCCAAACTCCTCAAAATCTATTCAACTTTCAAATATCATTAAAATTTAGAAAATATATTTTTAAAGCCATTTCATATTTCTGCCTACAGAAATAGACACAGGTGGGTATCTCAATGAAGATCCTTTGGGTTGCAAGTGCAGTCAATTCTGCTATAAACTTGATTAGAGGACCAATTTGTCCCAAAGCAATTCATCTATTAGGGGGAAAAAAGGAAACAGATTTGAATTTGCTTATATGCAACTTGATCTCCAAAAACTACTAGATGGATACAGAAAACTGTACCCAACTGAACTGAGCCTAGGAATACACAAATGCACATTTGCATACTGCAAATCTCTTCTATCAGCTCACTGTTCACTGCATGAGTTTATCCTAAAAAGATTGTGTTTTGCCATTCTTCAACATTTGTGGACATTCTTTCAACATCTCAAACATATGTAAGCGTCCTGGTTGGAAAAATATGAAGTAACACATGGGGAAAAAAGCTTTAAGTATTTTTTAAAAGTTTGCTATGAAAGAAACAGGAGAACGTGTGGTAGCACCCAAGCAGCAAGTGTAAAGGAATCCACATTGGGGACCATCAGAGACAATTTTGTAAAAATTTAAAAAATAATAAAACACATACCTATGATTAGAACAACTCTAAACATTGCAAACTCAATAAGAATAGGGCCTAAAGAAATAAAAGTAATGGAAAGATTTTGGAGCTCAAACACTGAGGACCAAACATTAAAAAAATCAGAAACAACTTTTCTCACAATAAAATAAAAAGCACAACCTATAAATTAATACCTTAAACAGAAAATGCCAAACTCCACAGAAGCAGCTCCTATTAGTATTAGAAGTGTCTGGTGTGGTATTAGCAAAAATCAATCAATTTTCCAAAGCTGTAGCTGATGTGCAAAGGCTAAGTGAAGACTAAAAGCAGCAATGGAATTTCCAGAAGTGATACAGAAGTTAATTGAAGATGATGATAAATCATACTACATTTTCAGTTTTGATTTAAACAGTTATCTACTATAAACACATGCTTTGAAGGAAGTATATGCCACAGGCAAAAAGACCAAAAAAAAAAAATGCTTCAGGTTTTAAGGCTATAAACAATTACAAATTATGTAACTCTTCATCTACCACTTCACAATAACCCAACAGCTTCAATCCATCCGACGGGCGTCTATTTACACAAACAAAAATCACCCCGCCCCACCCCAAGATAAAGTGCAATATTTATTGCAGTACTTATCTTTTTCTTAGCCATTTAACAAGTATAAAACTGGGCTATCATTTTTGTGATGTTCTCACCTTTTCTTTGTAATGTGTCCATAATGAAGCTTTTGAGGGTTTTGCTTTTAACTTCACATTTACCATCAGCTCTGTATTTTTTAATTGCATGATTATGCATAGTGAGGTGATTTTTAGGATTGCACATGTTGCATTAGAACAGAACTAGTTGTAACAGAAAACCATTCAAGTGATATTATATAAGGAATGAATGAATTAAGTGGTTCTTCAGACAACCAAAACCAGAAAGTTTAAATAGGACTCATAGTGCATTCTAATTGGAATCCTTAACATTTTTGAGAAAACCATAGAGCTATTCTTACCTTTCAGGTCTAAATGATCCCCATTTTCTTCTTTCTGTAAGTCTGTTTAATATTTTGTTTATAATTACCTGTTAATGAGTTTTCTCTTCCAACCAAGCACATGGAAGAGATGTCTACCCATCAGCCTTTCAGAGGAGGAAAAAACAAGATTATTATCTGGCAATAATTCTCCAAATTTTTGTGAGAGATAATTTGATTAACCAATCTTGAACTAGAAGGTACTCCAAAATTATCTAGAGATTTTATATTTATTCACATTACCACAAAATTGAATTCAATTATTAAATGAGACATTTAATACCGTATTTGCCGGCGTATAAGAGGATTTTTTGGCCCTGAAAAATATGCCTCCAAGTGGGGGGTCGTCTTATACGCCAGGTACACTTCAGATAGACTGCCCATAGTGCTTGCCCCGTGCCATAGTGGCCTCCCGATGCCCGCCCACTTCATTCCACATACCGTTCAGGCATCAGCAGCGCTGCTGGGTGTATGCTCGGCTGTTATGCGATTTTGCTGTTATGCGATTTTACCACACTCGCAAAATCGCACACAGCCGACCATACACCCAGTATGATAGCGCAAAATCACGAATCGCGATACCATACTGGGTGTATGGTTGGCTGTGTGCGATTTTGCGAGTGTGGTAAATTCGGGTTACCGTATATTTCTTTACATATGCATTGAAGATTCGCGATTTTGCGCTATCATGGTGCCTGTTAGAATGTTGAAGAGCTCGCACTTGCGCACTAGTGAGGTCCCAGGGAGATGCTGATTGCTAGGGACTTGCCCGGCACTTGCTCTCTACCTCTATTTGTTATCTTACTTCTATCATTGACAGTCCCTCTAGGTTGTGGGCTGCTTGCCTGTGTTCCTGAGAAGCATCTACGGTACCAGTCTATAGAGTGTGTTTTCTTTAGTGAATTACCGGTATGTTTACCGGTAATAAACTTGCACTGTTTTATGTATATGTTTGATTACATACAGCCTTGTGACAGTTTTCCTGCATGTCATAAGCATTTGAATATAAATTAAAATGTTAAAATCAAATCTGATATTGTTTTACCTTTTATTGGGTGTGTGGAAGGTGTGCGGAAGAGGGGGTAGTCTTATACGGCGAGTATATAACACACTCTGTATTTTGAGTGGAAATGTTAGGGGGTCGTCTTATACGCCCAGTCGTCTTATACGCCGGCAAATACGGTAATTACTTGTGAAATGTGTTATAACAGATTGAGTTGAACCTACTTGAAACTTGAAACACATCTTTGTTCCCCATAGTAGTAACGCTAGGCATGATGGGTAAGCTTTGTTTTGTTTTATTTAGTGTGTTTTAATGAGGGTGCGTCTCTATTTAACAAGCCATAGGATTTTAGCTAGAGGGGATCTTGGTTATCCAGATATTCATCTAGTTCCCAAGTTTAAGACACTGAGCTCAAGACAGTTTATAAATTTCCCAAGATAATATTTTCTATAAAGTAACATTGGGCTGAAGTGGAATGCTAATACTATCCTAAGTTATGGCAGCTGGAAACCAGGTACTACAATAAAAACTAAAAAGAGGAAAATATGTCCTGATTCTATCATAGTGTATTTCTGGCCTTAATATCAGTAATCAATTAATTAAGCATATATTATTTGCTATTGGAAACAATAATTTAAAATTTTTGCATGGTGAGGATTTTTAAGCAATAAAAATGGAACCTGAGTTGAGATAAAATTTTGAGTGTTTAAAGATGACAAAAAATATATAGTGAGAAAACTCCAGAGAGATTTACCTCTGTGGAGGATTGTACTTACATTTCAAAGGCAGATAAAGCCCAAACAATGGAGACATTTCAGAGATTGTAAACTAGAGACGTGTATTATCTACCCTACTACAGAGAATTAGTCTCATTCAAAAGAGAAAGAACCAAGGCAAGTTTATATCATTCTCTCAGGAGTGGAGAACTACTGTGCCACCAAATTCTATGAATTCATAGATTCATAATTGTGGGGCTCTTCTCCAATGTACAATCCCCATATCTCTGGGTCTAACCATTTGGCCTGTAGCACATCACCCTGAGGTGAAAGAAATGGTATGTGCAGAAACCATATGGTTTTTGCTGTGAGAAATAATAATATCCCTTGACTCAGTCACTTGATATTTGCATTCAGAAACATAAATAAATATAAATTTTAAAAATGTATAATTTAGGAATGGTGGTATAAGGAGCTCTGTGTATCTACTCCTCAGTGAAAAAACAATAACTGGTAAAAGTTATAGAAAGAAACAAACCAAAAGTAAAAATATACATGAGTAAATTTATTGCTAGCAGTCACCTTATTAAAAAACATATAAAGAAATATGTTACAATGAAAGTGTCACTAGAAAGTAATTTGAAACCACATAAAAGAGATTTGTTAAGGGTAATTTTTATAATAAGAGATAGTAGTAATGTATAGTCCTTCTTTTTTTCATTAACTTATTTACAAAGCAACTGTACTTATCACAATATGTATATAATTCTAGTAGTGGGATTATTTAAATCATAAAACATATCATAATAGCACAAAAAGGGGGGAAAGAAAATACAGTTTTATAAAATTAACATTTCTATATCTCACTTGAACTCAGTAAGTATAAATCAGAAGGAGATTCTGATAAGTTAAGATGTATTTGGTAAGCCCTAAAGCAACTGCTAAGACAATAAGTCAATTAGTGAAAAATCATTAAAGGAATTAAAATGTTACCCTAGCAAATATTCACTTAAAAACAAAAAAGTAAAGAATAATTGAAGGAAATTCTATTTGCTTATTTGTTTCAAAGCACAAATAAACACACAGAAAACAAAAGGTAAAATGGAATGCATAAATCCATATATCTATAATAATAAGAGTATAATATGCTAATTAGACCAGACATCTTTCTGGATGCCCTTCAGGACGAAGCCGGGACTGCGAGGTGCCTGGCAGCGGCTGAAGGGAAGCCTGGGTACTGGGTACCAGAGGGAAGCTGGTGCCAACAGCTGAGGGAAGGAAGGCTTACTCTTGCACGGATTTCGTGCATCAGGCCTCTAGTATCAACAATAATGGCAAATGTGAATGGATCAAACATCTCATTAAAGTCAGAGATTGTCAGATTGGGTAAAAAAATAATATCCAACTATATACTACCTATAGGACACATACTTTAAATCCAAACATATATAAATAGGTTGAAATTAAAAATGAGAAAAACTATCATACAAACAGCAAGCATAAGATGCAGTTCTTTACTAACATTAGAAAAATAGATTTTAAGACAAAAATAAAGTTACTAGACATAAAAGGATGTTTTACGATGCTAAAATGATCAATTATTCA
>NW_006299170.1:828240-834234 GCF_000327345.1 Myotis davidii | reverse complement strand
CTTTGCTCCTTAGTTAAGTTTATCCCTAGGCACCTTATTTTCGTTGTTGTTGTTGTAGTGTAAATTGGATTGTTTTTAGTTTCTCTTTCTTAAAGTTCATTATTAGAGTATAAGAATGACACTGATTTCTGGATGTAATTTTGTATCCTGCTACTTTGCCTAATTCATTTATTGAATCTCATAGTTGTTCAGTGGAGGCTTTAAGGTTGTCTATGTACAATGTCAGGTAAAATTGAAGATGTCATGGGAAAATTGGAGAGATACATGCAAAAAAAAATGAAACTAGACTACCAACTTACACCATACACAAGAATAAACACAACATGCATAAAAGATTTAATTGTAAGTTGTGAAACCATAGAAATCTGAGAAGAAAACATAGGCAGCAAAATCTTAGACATCTCACATAGCAGAATTTTCACAGATACATCTCCTAGGACAAGAGAAACAAAGGAAAAAAATAAACAAGTGGGACTACATCAAACTAAAAAGCTTCTGCACAGCAAAAACAAACAAACAAAAACACAACATCCTCAAAATGCAAAGGGAACCCACTGTATGAGAGAACATATTTGCCAATAATACATTTGGTAGGTGTCACATGGTAACTCAATGACACATACAACAAGTATTGGCAGGGATGTGGAAAAAAGCTAATCCTGGTACACTACTGGTGGTAATGCCGACTGGAACAGCCACTATGGAAAACAGTATCGAATTTCCTAAAAAAATTAAAAATTGAATTGCTGTTTAACCTCATGGTCCCATGTCTAGGAATATATCCTAAGAATCCGAAAACACCAATCAGAAAGAATATATGCACCCCTATGTTCATAGCAGCTCTATTTATAAGTAGAGACCCAGTGCATGAATTCATGCATGGGTGGGATCCAGCCAACCCACCCCAATTGGGGCCAACTGGGCTGGGCTGGCTGGAGGAAGGGACCCCAGGCAGTTGGCAGGCTGGTCCTGCACCCGACCAGAGTGGGGGAGGGGGATGATTGGGGGCAGGGCCAGCTGGGGGAGGGGCTGAGGCCAGCTGGGGGAGGGGCCATGGGCAGTTGGTGGGCTGGCCCCACCCCCTATCAGGATGGGTGAGATTGGGGTGGGGTTGGATAGGGGGAAAGGCTGTGGGCTGTTGGCTGGTTTGCCCCGCCCCCTGGTCAAACACTAGGTCAAACTGCTATCTAGGAGAAAATTTACATATTAGCCTTTTATTATATAAGAGCTAACAAATCAGAAGTTACAAAGGGTTTGAGTTACAAGTCCTCTTGCTGGACTCCCTAGAATAATAAGAGTATGGGACAATAAGAGTGTCTATATAGAATATCATCACAATTTCTTTAGTACTAGTGCAGACAAAGGAGGAATTTGCCTGTATTGCATGCTAGTAAATATAATTTTAGAGTTGATAACTCCCCCCTCTTCATCATTCAAAGCTCATTTACCCATGTTTGTAAGTGAAATAAAAAGCATATTTTTAAATGAAAAATATATTTTAAATGAATGTTAGATATACATTTTACATGTCTTAAATTTATTTTAGACAAAATCAGATTGTTATTTATTTATTATAATGCAGTTGGTTTCTCAGGACTTTCTAATAACTTGTTCTATCTATTTAATAGGGAGCTGCAAACATTTCAATGCAATTATAAACATTTATGTACTTCACAATGGAGCTCAAAATACATGAACCAAAAACTAACAGAATTTGATACAATTCAACAACAACAACAAAATTAGAGACTTCCATTTTCTGTAATGGATAGAACTAAAAAGAAGATAATTAAGGAAACTATTTACCCAACAACATAGGGATTATACAACAAGTGAAATGGGATTTATCTCAGGAATGTTAGATTTATTTTACATAGAAAGTAAACCAATGTAATTCACCATATCAATGGGAGAGATAAGAACCTCATGATCCTTTCAATAGACACAAAAAAAAACATTTAACTAAATCCCACATTTTTTCATACTAAAATATTTTAAAAATTAGGAAGGGAATCTAATTTCTCAACTTTATAAAGAACATCAAACAAACAAAAAAACTCTGCTAATATCATACTTAATGGTGAAAGTCTAAAATGCTTAAGAGAAAAAAAAACAGTGAAAGAAATCTATATATATAAAAGGCTAAGCGACTGTCCGACCATCTGACTGTCCGACCCTTCACTAAGATGTGCAATGACCACCAGAGGACAGATTCTCAATGCAGAAGCTGCCCAGCTGCCGTGACTTGACAGTGGAGGTTCTCGGGTAAAGCATCCCAGAACCAGAAAGGAGGGAGACTGATTCTGGGGTGCATCACCTGAGAACCACCTTCTCGTAATCTAGGACCACTTGGGGGATGTTGGAGAGCTGGTTTTGGCCCAATCCCAGCAGGCCAGACCAAAGGACCTCACCTGCCAGAGGGACCCCACTTTTCTCTGCAGATGCCCTGCAAGCCACGGCACCACCCCATGTGCAGCAGGCCAAGGAGGGACTGCAGGAGGTTGGCTACAGGAAGTGTCTGGCCTGTCTCACCTAGTCCTGCCCCACTGGCCACTTTCGAATTAATTTCATTTCAATGTGCACGAATTCATGCATCGGGTCACTAGTACATTATAATAAACCCAGGAAAGAAATTATAATTACCGAAGTACAAAAATAAGTTTACTGAAAACAGATATTAGGCCACACATGGTAGTGGAGAATAATTGCGTGCTTTTTTTTTTTTTTTTTTGCTGGAATACTCTTGGACTCACATAAATATAAAATAAAACATTGTTAAATAGCAAACAAACAAACAAACAAAAATAAGACAAGAGTGTCTAACCTCTCATCTATTCTATTTAATTTTGTTCTCGAGGTTCTAGCTAAGACAGTTAGGCAAGAAAATTAAAGTAAAACTATCTCTATTTTCAGATGACACAGTTTTGTATATAGATGACCCTATGGAACCTGCTACAAAAATATTTTTTTTACCCAACAAAATAATAAACCAGATCAGTGATGTTACAATGTCTAATATCAATAAACAAAAATCAATTGTATTTCTGTAAACCAACAATAAATAACATAAAATTAAGCTGCCACATTTGTGAAAAACTGATAAGATGATCCTAAAACACATATGAAAATGCAAGGGATTTATAATGGGCAAAATCATGATGAAATAGACCAAAGTTGGTTGTTTCATATTTCCTGATTTCAAAACTAACAAGAAACTACAGTAATCAGTAAGGTGTGGTTTTGGAATGGGATAGACATATAGATTCATCAGACAGAATTGTGTGTCCACAAATAAATTCTTATATTTATGGTCAGTTGACCTTTAAAAAAGGTTCCGGAACAATCCAATGGAGAAAAAATAGCCCTTACAACCAATGGTGGTCAGACAACTGGATATCCAAATGCAAAAGATGTAGTTAATTCCCTTCTTCACAACATACTCAGAAATTTACTCAAACTGGATCATAATCCTAATTATAAGAGTTAAAATTGTACACTCTTAGAGGAAAATATTAGAATAAATCTCTGTTACCTTGGGTAAGTCAAAGCCTTGTTAGATAAGCCACAAACACCACATGCAACAAAGAAAACCACGTAAGTTGGACTTTATCAAAATTTGAATCATTTGTGATTCAAAGAAATCCTTTAAGAAGGTGAATACACAGCTCACAGTATGGGATAAAATGTTTACCAATTCAGGATATGATGAAATACTTATATCCAGAATATAAAGAGAGCACTAACACCTAATAATAAAAAGACAAATTTTAAATGGACAAATGATTTAAATAAACAGTTCTCCAAAGAAGTAATACAAATGTTTAAAACTACAAGAAAAAAGACATTCAACATCATTAGCTATCAGGGAAATGCAAGTCAAAACCATAATGAGATACCAATTCCCACCCATTAGGATGGCAATAATTAAAACAAAATACAGATAATACAAATTGTTACGAAGAAATAAGAGAAATATGGAGAAATTAAATTCCTCATACATTGCTGGTGGGGATGTAAAATGATACTTCACAGCCATTCTTTTAAAATAGGTAGTCTCTTAAAAAGTTAAGCATAGAGTTAACCATAAAACCTAACAATTCTACTTCTAGTTACATACTCAAGAGAACTGAGACCATATATTCACACAAAAACTTGTACATAACTACTCATTGCATAATTATTCATTACTAGAGGCCTGGTGCATGAAATTCATGCATGGGGAGGAGGTGTGTCCCTCAGCCCAGGCTGCACCATCTCCAATCTGGGACCCCTCAGTCAGACATCCCTCTAACAATCCAGGATAGCTCCCCTGCTGACCCGATTGCCCCCAGCTGCCCTCCCCTGCAGGCCTGGTCCCCCCACCCAACTGCCTTCCTCTGCTGATCTGATTAGCCACAACTGCCTACAACAGCCCTCCCCTGCCAGATATCTTGTGGTGGCCATCTTGTGTCCACATGTGGGCAGCCATCTTGTGTGTTGGAGTGATGGTCAATTTGCATATTACCACTTTATTAGATAGGATAGCCAAATAGTGGAAGCAACCCAAATTTTCAAGGATAAATAAACTCTTGCTTATCTATACAATGGTATTTTGCTCACTTTGTAAATCTTGAAAACATTATGCTAGATGAAAGAAACCATAACAAATGGCCACCTATTGAATGATTCTATTTTTATAAAATATTAAGAATAGATGAAGTATGGAAAATAGATTAATGGTTTTCTAGAGCTAATAGACTAATGGTGTTGGGGGCAAATGAAGACTGACTATTAAGAAGTTCAGGGTTTCTTTGTATGTTTGTAAATTATATTTTAATAAAGCTATTATGTCAAAAATTATTGTCTATATGCTTTTTATCACCTTTCCATAAATTCTGCATTGCCAGTAAGAGCATCAGGGTATACACAATTGACTGAAATGTCAGTGAGGTAGACAAGCCTCGGCTATTTCATCATCAGATCCACCACTTGTCTCTATTTGCTCTGGTCTATCCATTACCCAGACTCTACATATTGTCTCTCACTTCCCAACTCTTCTCCTAACTCACCCCATCCCCAAATCCTGGGTCCAAGTTCTAAGCTTTTCCCTGCAGCAGAAGAAATTTCAGGCTGAAAGCGTAAGAGAGCTTTAGTGTCTCAATATTCACAGGAAAATTCATGAGGTTTAATGGGGTTAGACCAGTTTAGGTCAAGTGATAGCCTCTCAGTCTGAACCAATCACTTTGGCAAGGACAATAGAAAATGTGTTGAGTCAGTTAGGCCTATGTAACATGTCAATTGCCCCTGAAATAATCACTGGCTAAGGGGAATAGATATGTAGATTGACTTCAGCCAATCAAGCACAATTTCTTTTAGACCACATGGCTGAGAATGGGGACAAGATGGTTCCCAACAGGAAAATTAAAGATGGTCTGTGGTAGAAAACAGAACCACTAAAGCTAAGCAGAAATTAGCCAGGCAAGTCAGTGGGAGAAATAAACTTGAAAAATTCAGCAGTCTATTTTATGCATATGCTGGTCAAGTATGTTAATTAATTTATGTTTTATTCTAAGAAATATTAGTTGTAAATGTGGACATTAAGTGTTCAAATTTGTATTCAGAAAATTTATTGTGGCTGCAGTGAAAGATTTATTTCTTTTAACTACTAGATTTCCAGCTTCCCCTAGAACTTCTCAATGCACTCCTCCAAGCACATACAATGCTTTAAAATCTCCAAGTAATTTTATAATAACTTAAAACCTTTAATAATAGAAACTGTGTTCAAGAAGGAGCCATATCAAAGAGAAAAAATATAAGGTAAATCAGGGGCCCTCTGCATTTCCAATGAAACCTTTTAGAGCATCTTTTTCTCCATATAGTAAGACCATTCTATTGATCATCTATCTACTACAATCCAAGTATTGTGCAAATTTCTGTAAGGACACAAAGATAAATAAAACACTATCCCCAGCTTTAATGCTTTAATGCTGTTTGATGAGACTATATATATATATA
>NW_006299170.1:821964-828211 GCF_000327345.1 Myotis davidii | reverse complement strand
ATATATATATATATAATCTGCAATTTAGCCTGTGGAACTATCTGTGGAAACTGTTCCATGGAGTCTCGCTTAGAACCGGATTTTAGTACCTAGAACATTCCCAGGCACATAGCAGTCATTCAGCAATTATATGTTGAATGGATATATGAAAAGATGATATAAATTTGGTGTTATAATAGTTTAGAGATGATCATTTCAGGATGTGGAGGTGATAGAATCCAGCTATTGGTAGCACTTACCTATGTCTTGAAAGATAGCTTAATACTGTAAGAGAAGGAGCTAGATGAAGAATACATGAGAGACTTCCAGGACGAAGTGCTAATGAAACCAAAACCAAAGCAAGGTAGAAGGGGAAAAAAAAGAATACTTAGTTGAATATTTAAACAAATAGTTGAAATTGTCTAGATTGGATATATATATATATATAAAGCAGTGGAGCCTGGCCAGTGTGACTCAGTGGTTGAGTGTGAACCTATACACTAGAAGGTTGCCAGTTGATTCCAGGTCAGGGCACATGCCGGGTTTCAGGCTCGATCCCCAGAAGTGTAGTAGGCAGCCCATCAATGATTCTCTCTTATCCATGTTTCTAGATCTCTCTCCCTCTCCTTTTGTCTTTCTAAAAGGAATAAAAACATATTTTAAAAAAACACGCAGTAGAGAAAGGGTTAGAGAAGTGAATGGTGTTTTGTTTTGTTTGGCTAGGTTTTGCATTGGACCGGGATGAGAGTTTGCTCCCTGGTTAAAGAGTTTAAAGAACTTTAAGGGCATGAATAGAGTCAAACAGTATATTTTTTTATTTGTTTTGTGCTGCTGGACAGTGAGAGAAGGTAATTGGCATTGGAAATGAAAAACAGAAATAATAACCTTAACTGGACTAAAAGAATCATAATCTATAGGAAATATATCATGTTTTCTTTAAACTATAAGATTTTGCCCTAATAAAGATCAATAATAATTGTTATTTTTCTAAATATGTCTTTAAGAAATATTTTCCTATTCCATTAGTTCTGTGATTAACCACTGCAAATAAAAACACGATAGTGAGTGATTGAGGGCCTTTTATACAATATTTTAATTATGTTTTAACAAGTAAAAAAAATTTCTAAAGAAGAAAATATCATTATATTTTCTCTTGAAAAAATGACTTACAGTATTATCTCATCTTAAATATTTATATTTTATTTTTATTTAAATTATTAAAATTTGTAATAAATTATTCAAAGCTGGTTATGATAATTCTGAATCTACTGCTGTAAAATTTTAATAAAAAAATTGTTACTTATATGGTTATAACAAGGTGTCATTTTTAAATGAATAATTTAATCATACTTATGTTAGTAATTTTGCTACTTATTATCTGAGGCACTGAAGTTAAAGACAGTCATGCTTTATAGTTCAAATATGGTGTTATAAATTAAAAATAATCAATAGTCAATTACTCATAAAAGGTGTACTTCAAATTAAGCAGTCAACTTTCATTAATTTTAGTCTTCCTCAGATTATAAATTAAATATAATAATAATTAAATGTATTTTTTTAAAACACTGTCTGATTCAAAATATGGTTGGCCCACATAATAACAGTATAATTTGTATGGGACTGGTACTCATAGAACATGCTCTGAATTATTGATGTAATGGCAATAATTCCCATATGGATCAGGGATTATCTCTTGTTTGTAAAAATGAAAAAAATGTCTCCAGGCATAATCCGAAATTACTAATTATTTTAGAAAAATAGTTGCCTAAGGGTGATCAAAAGTTCATTAAGCAAATCTGAAAACTATTACACAAGGTTATTTTTTCACTATGGTTGTCTAGATTTAGGTGATGTTATGGGATAACCTGCTTCAGAACAGTCTGAAGAGAGTTTGATAAGATGGTGGTGTAGATAAGTAAGTGTGGTTCTCCAATACTCCCATATCCACATCAAAATTACAACTACACTACAGAAAAACCATAAAAACCAAGGCTCAAGGTCTGAAATCTAGCTGGACAGAAGTTCTACAAAAAAGGATGTAATGAAGAAGCCACTTACTGGTAGGAGGAGCAGAGATTAGAATGGGCTGGTCCCACACCCATGTACGACAGATAAAGCTCCCTGGAGGGATATATTTGCTGTGAAGCAAGAGATCCTAGCCCAGGGCTCTAGTGCTGAGAAGAGACAACTCCAAAACTTCTGGCTGTAAAAACCAACAGAGATTGTGGCTGAATGAGTTGAAGAGTTGCTGGAGTCCTAGGCATTCCTCTTAAAGGGCCCACACATGGACTTATTTGGATTCACTTGCTGTGAGCTGTAGCACTAGGGCAGCCACTCCAAAGGTGCCAGGGGCATACAGGGAAGAACTACAGTGTCTAGAATCAGGGCAAGAAATGCAGGGGTAGCTTTCTCCCAGACAGAAATGTTGACAGAGGACCTTGTTCCTTTTCTGAGCTCTCCCCACAGCAAAGCCAGCAGGCAGATGCCATATCTGAGTCTCCATCAACCTAGAGAATATTGTCCGCCCTGCCCTGGTGATTCCTGAGACTCCAATCCACCCAAATTTTGGGCCCACCCAACCTCGTTCCAATGGCTTTTCGGTATGAATGGCCTGTCTTGGCTCATACTTCAGACTTTCCTAAAAATACCTCAAACAAGCAGCATCTGGCCTCTGGGTGCCCCATACCTCTTTCTAAGAGGCCCCAGACCTAACACTGGGAGCAACCACCCTTAGTTAGCAGCTTGGCCTCTCCTGGGAACCTCCAACCTACCATAACTAGTGGCCATCAACAGATGGCTTTGTATCTTATGTCAGGTGGTCCCAGGCACAACCCAGTGCATTCAGTGGACAGCTTTAGACCATATCAAAATATCATTCAACAACCTACACAAGCCACACACTCAGCAGGCACCAGGGCCCTACTGAAGCAAGTCCTGCTCCATAGAGTTGGCCCCTGCATAGCAGCTCCTCCATGGTGGTCATGGCCAGTCCTTGCATCTGATCATCCTGGGGGTAAATACTTCCCATTGATGTGCCAACAGCTATCAAGGCTCAACTATGATAGGAGGCTGTACAGAGCCCACACAGTGGGAGGGGTTGCAACTGGAGTGCCCACCTTGGTGAATGAGGAGGATGTGCTACTGGACTCTACAGGACACCTACAACATAAGGCCACTCTACCAAATCTAGGAGACATAGCGCTCTACATAGTACAGAGAAACAAACACAAGGAGGCTGCCAAAATAAAAAAGATAAAGAAACATGCCAAATGTGAGAACAAAACAAAACTCCAGAGAATATAATAGATACAGAGGTCAAAACACTGATTATAAGAATGATGTGCAATGAACATAGTAGAAGACTTCAACAAAGTGAGGACTTCAACAAAGGCTTAGGAAACATAAAAATGGAGATAGGAAACATAAAAAAGAACCACTCAGAAATGTAGAATACATTATAGGGGATCAACAGTGGAATAAATGAAACAGAAAATCAAATAAGAACTTTAGAAGATTAGGAAACAGAAGCAGAAAATACCTGATCAAAACAGCAAAAATAAAAAATAATACAAAAACCAAATAAGGATAGCATAGAAGCCTCTAGAACAACTTCAAGTGTACCAACTTTTGCATCATGAGAGTGCTGGCAGCAGGAGAGAGAGAGAAGGGAATTGAAAATCTATATACAAAATAATGATAGAACCTAACCAATGTTGTTCAGTTGGTTGGGCCTTGTCCCATTCACCAAAAGGTTGCCAGTCAGGGCACATGTCCAGGTTTTGGGCTTGATCCAAGAAATGGGGTGTGCAGGAGGCAGCTGATTGATGTTTCGCTCTCCCCCTCTTCCTTCTCTTTCTCAACAAATCAATTTAAAACCTTAAGAAAAAATAATGATGGAAAACTTCCTTAATCTGGCAAAGGAAACAGATATATAAGTCCAGGAAACATAGAGTCCCAAACAAAATCAACTCAAAGAAGAACACACCAAGACACATACATCATAAGTAAAATGCCCAAGTTTAATAATATAACATCTTAAAAACAGAAAGAGAAAAGCAGTTAGTTACCTACAAGGGAGCTCTTGTAAGAGTGCCCACTGATTTCTCAACAGAAACTTTGCAGGCCAGAAGGTATTGGCATGGAATATTCAAGTGATGAATAACAAGGATCTACAACCCATCATAAGTAAAATGCCCAAGTTTAATAATATAGCATCTTAAAAATAGAAAGAGAAAAGCACTTAGTTACCTACAAGGGAGCTCTTGTAAGACTGCCCACTGATTTCTCAACAGAAACTTTGCAGGCCAGAAGGTATTGGCACGGAATATTCAAGTGATGAATAGCAAGGACCTACAACCAAGACTACCCAGCAAAACTATCATTTAGAATTGAAGGACATATAAAGAGCCCCTCGGACAAGAAAACACTAACGGAATTTATCACCACCAAACCGGTATTACAAGACATGTTAAACAGTCTTCTTTAAGAAGAGGAAGAAGGGGAAAAAATCACCAAAAATATGAGTAATAAAAGGCAACAAATACATATCCATCAGTAATTGAATCTAAGACCAAAATAAACAAACAAGCAGATAGGAACAGACTCATCAACACAGAGGATATTTTGACGGCTGCCAGATGGGAGGTGGTTTGGTGGGATAAGTGAAAAAGGTGAAGGAATTGAGAAGTACACATTGGTAGTTCCAGAATAATCAGGGGGGTGAGAATGTAGTCAATAATATTGCAATAACTATGTATGTTTCCAGATGTATGCAAAATTTATTGGGATGATTTCTTGGTATGTTATATAATGTCTAATCACTGATTTGTACACCTAAAACTAATAAAATATTATGTCAACTATAATTGAAATATTAAAAATTATTTGTTTAAAGTAAATTTTTTTTAAAAAAATGGCAATATTTGAATTAAATCCTGATTGATCTCTAGTCAGTCAGCATCTAAGATTAAGGGTTCCTAGAAACTTCATTTTGAAAAGCTCTTTATTCTCAAAACTATAATTACTTCATAAGTGCCAGTAATTTCCATTGTTAAAAAGTACGATATTAAAAATATTTTTAAACTGCTTTTATGTAGGGGAGGAAAGTCAGGTGGACTTTGTGGATGGTGATAAAAAAATAAAAAAATAAAAAAAAAACAACTTTAAATAACTGAAGAAACTTTTGTGTGCCACTTCCTTTTTGTAACATTTCTTTTAGAAAAAATTTACTCGTATATACTTTCTCTTCTTTTTGAAATGTATATAAATCTTTCTGAATACTAGGTAGGCCTTTTGTCAGCTTTATGACCTGTTGGGGAGCACAAGAAACTTGGTTGGAAAGTTTGTAAGGAGGACATTCTGAGAAAAGGGAAGTGTGTGGAAGGCTGCCTGCCCTGTTTATTGGAATTTCAACTTAGTGGAGTCTTAGGGGGGTGCTGAAGGTGGTGCCCCTAATTATTCCTTGACCTTTCGAAACAAGTCTGTGCATGTGCAGACCCCCGGGTGTTTACTGGAATCCTTATGCTTAAATCCTGGATGCCCTTGCCTAGAGGACAATGTAAACACATGTGTCCTCCCAAGATTACTCACCCACTGATTGTATCTAAAGATAAAAATTCCAATAAAAGCCTAACGAGGCAGGCAATGGAGGCTGCCTGGTTGCTATCAACCAGGCCATCCCTTTGCCATCTCCCCCGAGTGAAACTGTGCCTGAGTAATCTGTCCATCCGTCATTCAGGGGCTGCTGGTCAGCCCCAGAAGGACCCAGAAATGTTTTCATCAGGACATGGAGCATCTTTTTAGAATGAAAACTTTAAGAAAGATAGCACCCATATTTTGCAGTTTCCATGGGATGACAGGAGGCTAACATCCCTGGGCACTTTGAGTCAATTTGCAAAGCTATCTTTTGTTATAAAGGTATGGGTTTTGTTTTTTGTTTTCCCGTGGATAAAGCTAATAAGCTAACACAGATGGTCCCTCTGATTACTAGGTAAAGCTAGGGAAAGTTGGTGTGAGAAAAGGTGCTGTCAAACCCTCTTGAGGACCAGTTATTATTTAACTTGGAAATCTTGGTTGAATCTACTTGGCTATAAAAGGAATGAGATTTCTTTCTGTCTCTGTAATCTCTTAGCAGATTGCCTGTGATGCATATCACATTCTGATTAAATTTGATTCAATAATAAAAGTGTACTGTGTCTCTACTACCTCTGTGGAGAGAATATGTGGTTTGGGAGAAGATTTTGTTTTTGTTTCCCTAGCACTTGCAAAC
>NW_006299170.1:819785-821602 GCF_000327345.1 Myotis davidii | reverse complement strand
TAGGGAGGGGGAAAAGGTCCCACTGAGTTCCTTTTCCTTATGGCTTATAAAGGCTGCAGATCCTGGTGCCTTGATATCCCCTCTGATTGGTCACTATCCCCTGGCTACTATAGTAACTCCTGGGCTCAAAGGTAGAACCTCACATGTGAGGAGCTCCCCCTCCTCCTTCCTTATTGTTTTCTTATTCCCTTTGGGCTTTCTTCTTCTCCTTCTGGGTGAAAGGCTTCCTTCCCTTTATTTTGTAAATGTAGACCTTTTGCTGTTCCCAGCTCCCTCATTCTATGGAAATATGCCTGTTGCAGCTTTTCAGCTCCCCTGTTCTATGGAAATATACCTTCTGTTGTTCTGCAGCCTTGTGCTTCCTCCATGGTCCCCTTCATTTCTAAAATCTGTCTTTTTCATCCCCCAAAATTCCTCTCAGTATTAGTTAGGTAATCTGCCTGAAAAAGTCTTGCCATTTCCTAAAAAAAAGTAACTTGCAGTAATCAACCTGCTGTTTGCCTAGTATAACTTCATTGATCCCACTCCTTTCTGCCTATAGAAAAATCCTTCATTCCTCCAAGTTCTTTTCTTTCTTTCTTTTTATTAATATATTTTTATTGATTTCAGAGAGGACGAGAGAGGGAGAGATAGAAACATCAGTGATGAGAAAGAATCATTGATGGGCTGCCTCCTGCATGTCTCTACTGAGGATTGAGCCTGAAACCCCAGCATGTGCCCTGACCAGGAATCAAACTGTGACCTCCTGGCCCCAGCCAGGTTGCTCAGTGGATAGAGCATCGGCCTGTGGACTGAAAGGTCCCAGGTTTGATTCCAGTCAGGGACACATGCCCAGGTTGTGGGCTCCATACCCAGTAGGGGGTGTGCAGGAGGCATCTGATCAATGATTCTCATCATTGATGTTTCTGTTTCTCTTCCTTTCCCTTCCTCTCTCTGAAATAAATAAAAATATATTAAAATAAACAAACTGTGACTTCCTGATTTATAGGTCAATGCTCAACCAGTGAGCTACACCAACCGGGCTAGTAAATGTTTTCCTTGTTTGTTAATTCTCACCTGATGATTGTTTTTCCATTAATTTTTACAGGGTGGAAAGGGGTTAGGGAGAAAGAGAAAGAGAAGAGGCAAAAACTGATATGAAAGAGACACATCAATTTGTTGTCTCTTGCACACACCCCAACCACACACCCCCTCACCTGGGCCAGGGATAGATCCTGCAACTGGGATACAGGTCCTTGAACAGGAATTGAATTGTGATTCTTTGATGCATGGGCTGACACTCTAACCCAGCGGTTCTTAACTTTTGGGTTGTGACCCTTTTGGGGTCGAATGACCCTTTCACAGGGATCACCTAAGACCATCGGAAAACACATACATAATTACATATTGTTTTTGTGATTAATCACTATGCTTTAATTATGTTTAATTTGTAACAATGAAAATACATCCTGCATATCAGATATTTACATTATAATTCATAACAGTAGCAAAGTTACAGTTATGAAGTAACAATGAAAATAATTTTATTTACAGAAAGAGAGGCTAAAAAAAGCAATCCCATTTACCATCACACCAAAAAAATTAAGATACCTAGGAATAAACTTAACTAAAGTTAATTAACAATGAAAATACATCCTGCATATCAGATATTTACATTATAATTCATAACAGTAGCAAAGTTACAGTTATGAAGTAACAATGAAAATAATTTTATTTACAGAAAGAGAGGCTAAAAAAAGCAATCCCATTTACCATCACACCAAAAAAATTAAGATACCTAGGAATAAACTTAACTAAAGAGGTAAAAGACCTCTACT
>NW_006299170.1:799402-818493 GCF_000327345.1 Myotis davidii | reverse complement strand
GATGTATGCATGCATATAAGCATAACCAATGGACATAAGACACTGAGGGGTAGAGGAGGCCGGGGGAAAGTGAAGGAGGGGGAAAAGAAGGAGAAATATGTAATACTCTTTGTAATACTTTAAGCAATAAAAACATAAAATAAATAAAAAAAGAAAAATAAATAAAATAAAGTATAAAATTTCCTCCAAAAAAAAGGAAGAAAGAAAGAAGAAAATAATTTTATGATTGGGGGGTCACCACAACATGAGGTACTGTATTAAAAAGTCGCAGCATTAGGAAGGTTGAGAAACACTGCTTTAACCATTTCCCACGCCAACCAGGGTTCAAGCTCTTTACTCTGTGCTAGTGTGGATGCTACCTGATTTGCATCAACTTTTGCTCAAATACATTAAAACTTTTAATATGTCCCAGTTCATCTTTTAACAGTTCTGGTGTCAGAAGATGGAACTGAAGGAGACTCCTGACAACCCCCCAGAGCATGAGGGGAAGGTACCTATTAAGCCCCCGGACCTCACAGCTTTCTCACTGCCTCTGCAAGTTGTGGGTAAGACCCCTTCAGGTCCAAGCTCCACAGCTTTGCATTATGAGGTTCAGACTTAATCTTGAATTACAGTAGCTACAATGGAGAAATTTTAACCTAGATAGGTAACCGCTTATGGAGTGCCCTAGGGAAAACAGGGTCTCAGCCAAGAACTCAACCATAAAGGATAGAGGGAAAACTATTTTTTCTCCTCTCCTGTTTCTGCTAATCAGGATGAGACCCAACTGGGACACCCCAGTTGCTCCAAAGCCTGCAGATAAGTTCCTGGGAAAACTGACAGAAGGCTGAGAATCCTTACCAAAGTCAGCCTCACAGATCTCTTATCTGTGGTGCCTGGTTAGTACGGACTTAAACTTTTACATTGTTTCTTCCTTTTCAAATTCAGATCATCAGGAAAAAAAAGGAAAGTTAGATCTTTACACTGTGACTCATGAATTTCCTTCTTGTTTGTCTCATTTGTGTCCTGAGGATGTGGTTTGGTCACCATCAGATTGGGGGCCCAAAAATATGGCCAGACAGAAATGTGGGCTGCATTCTCTGTGCATCTAGGGTCCTACTGATTATTGCCAACTCTCAGTGGAATTGTTTGAGCCTTTTCCTTCCTTTGGTTACCTTTGAGGGCACCTCTGAATCTTGGGAGATTAGTACCTTTCACACCCTCTTTGGGGACATCTCTTGCATCCAAGAGGTTGTTTAATACTGGTAGGAGTATTTACTGTTTGCCCTAGCTGCAACCTAACAAGGTGTTTAAAATATTTTTTTAAGTAACACCATGGTCAGATATTGGCCAATTAGAAGTTGATATTCAGAGCTGTTAGAAATTATTTTACTATCCCCCCCCACCCCACCCCCCTTCCTTAAACTAAAAAGAAACTATTTACCCAGAGGGAAAGAAACACATTCTGAAGCCTTTGTGGAAGGGTTTACTACAACATTCCGAAGGCACACAGCTTTAAATCTAGAACATAAGAATCTTTTGATTTCCATCTCAGTTGAAGATCTTCTCCCTGATATAAAGAAGAAAATTAAAAATGGAAGATAATGTAGTTGAATGGGTGAGGTAGCCTCTTGATGTCATTCAGGTTGCAACCCAATTCTTTGAGGCTTAAAAACAACTGTATTTGCCTCATAAACCTGCCCTTTCCAAGAACAGAAATGTAGCTCTAGAATCAATTCAAAGCCCACCTCTCCTTTCCACCAATCCCCAACCTCCTCTACTCATCTCAAAAGGCTTGCAGCATTATAAACCCATGGGGAACAAAAGTCCTTCTTGGTGGAGCTAGCATTCTTTCTCTTGCCTTGCAAGATGTAAATATTCTACACGGTCTTCTCCAGGAATCAAGGTAATTTTTAGAAGGACAAAAAAAAAAAAAAAAAGCTATTTTGAAAACTAAAACTAGGTCTTTGAAAAATCTTAAAGGTCTCTTCTACAAATATTACTAAAAAGCTTGACCCGGCTGGTGTGGTTCAATTGGTTGAGCATTCTCCCATGCACTGAGAAGTCAGTTTCCATTCCCTTAAGGGCCCGTGACCAGGTCATGGGCTAGCTCCCCAGCAGGGGGGCATGCATGAGGCAATCAGTCAATATTTCTCTCTCAGTGATCTCTCTCTCTCTCTCTCTCTCTCTCTCTCTCTCTCTCATCAATAAAAACATATTAAAAAAAAAAGATTTAGTCATCTGCACAGGTAAACTTAACTTATTCCATCTGCCAGAAAAACAATTTGGACCCAACTGTTCTTTTAAAAACTAGTGAGTTTTGTATTATTTTGTTTCATGGCTGAAATTTTAAAACAAAAGCTATAAAGTATCTGCATCTTTCTGTATGTTTTTGTGTGTTTATGTATGTATGCTGTAATTTTTTATACTTCTAAATGATGTTACCAAAACTAATTTATAAAGAGTTCTATTTTATTGGCTTAAATACAGAAACGTATTTTCATAAATCAAGTATGTACTCAGATATATAAAAACTGACCAAAGTAGTTCACATGATCTAGGGTATACTTTGGGAACTGAAAGCTAATTTTACTTTATTGGTTTACTTAAAGTATGTATGTCTTTAGAATTATCAGAATTAAATATAACACTTTTATTCTTTTATACACTCTGATGAAAAATACTAGAGTAATAATACTTTTATTCTAAGTTTACTAATAATTAAATATGCTCATGTTTCCTCTGTTATAGAATTTGTCAAGAAAAGTAAGTGAAGATGGTTGGCTGTTTAATGTCTCATGAGAAATAAACCTAATTGTTAATAAGTAAATTAAATAGATGTAAACAATAAATGAAATTTTTAACAAGTATGCTTTATGGTATGTCTACTTAAAAATAGTTTCCAAAATCCTCTTTGGATTTTGAAAACATAAAGTTATATAGAGATAAGTTACAAGATGAATATTCATCATCTAGATCATCTCAAATAAAATGTTAATTATTGAACACAAGTATTACATTTTTTACTTTTTATTACAAAGGAACTAAAGATATTGGGTCTATCCATAAACAGATCTTGTACAACTTTAAAAATTTTAGTATGAGAAACAACATACTTCTAAAAATTATGAAATGTATCTATAAATTTTCCAGTCAACAGAATACTAATTTTAACAGACAATCCACATTAACTTTTTAGTTTTTACTAGGAATAAAGAATTTTCAGGGTAGTAACCCCAAACAATAAATTTTAATATCATAAAGTATATTGGTGCAAAATTAGAATTTTCTTTGTTAAAAGAACATTTTTTTGGGGGGACTAGTGATCTGCTGTTGTTAAGAGATTGTGAAAATCTTGTGCTTTTTTGGTTTTATTTGTTTTTTAACCTTTTGGGTAATCCTCCTGGGAAGCTATTTTTGTGCCTTTCCAAAATAATTTACTGTGCTTCATGTTGTCTCTACCTGCTGTTTAATTACTTAAGAAAATGCAGTCTTCTCAATATTAAGAGGTAAGTTTTGTTCACAACTATGTAACCTTTGGTATTTGCCTTTAACATCTTCTATTGTCACTTTGGTGAAATAGATAATTAAGCATTTTTAAATAATCTGTGATCCTATTTAGTCAAATGTTCAAGCCACTTGATGTTTTGACAACTTCCCAAAATCAAACTATAAATACCATCTTTCTGACCTCAAAGTAACTTTGAGATTTTCCCAGAGGGTCCCTGGAAAATTTCAAAGGACTTGTCTTGCACCTTGTAAAAGAGATATTTAAACTAATTAGGTCCACTTAAGTTTTTTTACATGGGAAGCTTTGTCAAATAAGTAAAGATAAACTTTCTTAGGTTATAATTGTATGGATGAGTGCTATTAATTCGTGTTCTAGAAATTGTAAAATTCCTAAAAATCTGATAAATCCCAGAACAATGTTATCAATCACAATTTCAGTTACTATCTTCAAATGTATGTTACAGAGATAATCACAAGTCCTTGCCAATTTCATTGGACTGAACTCTCATCAGATCTTTGACCATGAGCATTTTAAAGTCTTTTGTCATTTACAGACAATTATTGTTTTACTCTGATGCTTTGTAAAAGTGAGATCCCTGGATCGACCTTACCAAGTAATCTTTTTAAATTTTTATTGATATTTAGAGAGAGGAAGGGGGAGAGAGAAACACTGATCACAGGCTCCCTGACAAGATCAAACCTACAACCTGAGTATGTGCCCTGCCCTGGAATCAAACCTGCCGCATTTTGGTGTATGGGAAGACCATACAATTAACAGACTGACACTGGTCAGGACTTTTCTTCTTCTTTTTTTCTACCAAGTACTCTTTATGACTGCTACTACCGCCAAATTTTAAAGTGTTAAAACTTGGCTGCTTATTATACAGCTAAGAAGGTTCCACCTGACATCTGGCCTTGTGCAAAGGTTGCAGACCTCAAAATCAAATCGAGTAGGAAGAGAAATAGCTGACAGAGGAAGACTGCTTCCTCCTAAGATGTCAGATATTGCTTTCCATTCCTCCTCCTTTCTCTGATCATTGTTTTCCCAATTATTACACCATAAAAGCATTTATGATTCTTTTGTTCACCTTTTCTCCTTTTCTGGCCTGGAAAAATAATGTTCTTTTTCACATACTTCAGGTCATTACAAATGGGGTGGTAAATCACACTCCAAGTGATTGTTGAATTTGCCACAATGCCAGTGATACTGTAGTTCTGCCCATCGCAAGCTTCTGTATTTTTAATGCCTCAGTTCTATTCAGCCCCCTCTCTATCATTTCACACTCTCTAACCATGGGGGTCCATTTTCCTGCCTCTGGCTTCCAAAAGCATGTATCCCTAAACCCAGGTTCTGTACAAAGCAAGGGACAAGGCAAAGTTAACTAGAATAAAAGCATCTGCATGATCTACAGGCCCTTGAAGTTTACTGGCCTCCATGCTGTCACCTTCCCAGTCCCTAGTGAGAGTATTAAACAAGAATCACCAGAAGGCATTCATGATTCAATATTGGCTTCTTTGGGCAGATCCCTAATGCCCTGGCCAGGAGTGAGTGAACATGAGGCTATGATCAGGAACCTCTCCTTAGCTCTTCAAGATATTACAAATCTGCTGCTATGCATTAGCTGCCCATTAGAAATCTCAGGACTTTCTGGCTGAAGATGCTCTTGATAATAAGATTGCTCTTTCTTGTGTTTTAGCTGAGCAAGGAGGTGTTTGTAGTATGGCCAACACCACTTGCTAAAATGGAATTGACATTCATGGGCAAGATCACTCAACAAGCCAGTTCTCTCTCTATGGTACCATGTGTTCTGTAAATGATGACAGTTTTACTTCTTCTTTTTAAATTTGGATACCATTTATTTTTCTTTCCTGATTGCTGTGGCTAGGACTCACAATGCATGTTTTAAAAAAAAAGTGATAAAAGTGGACATCCTTTTCTTGTTTCTGATGTTAAAGAAAAAGCTTTCAGCTTTTTATCATTGCATGTGATGTTAGCTATGGGTTTGTCATATATATTGTCATATATAGATTCTATTGTGTTCATGTATGTTCCCTGTATTCCCACTTTGCTGAGAGGTTTGTGGGTTTTTTTTATATCACAAATGAATGTAGGATTTTATCAAATGCTTTTTCTGTATCTGTTTGCATGATTATATGATTATACAATATTTATCCTATAAAGCCATCTGGTCCAGAGCTTTTGTTTGTTGGCATATTTGTGATTACTGATTTGATTTTGTTAGTGGTTTTCAATCTGTTCAGATTTTCTGTTTTTTCATAACTAAGCCAACACAAGAAAATAATTTGCAGTTTAATTAAAAATGTGGAGTACACATATAAGCTGTAATCTCAATGAAAAAGGCAAACACCATTCTTAAAGATCCACAATTCCTGGTGACATTACTCAGCCATAAGTATCATAGCACCTGCAATGGATTTGATTTCTAATGTCAATACAATTCCAAAGAGAAATTTTCTAAATATACTAGAGGTCTGGTGCATGAAAATTCATGTACTTGGAGGGTCCCTCAGCCTGTCCTGTGCCCTCTCACAGTCTGGGAGCCCTCAGGGGATGTTCTACTGATGGCTTAGGCCTAAGCCACAGTCTGGCCTCCCTCTGTGGGAGGTGACTAGGAGGGCTAATCAGGGGATGGTGCAGCCCCCATCACCCTGCCACTGCCACCGCCGCTGGCCTCCCTCTGCAGGAGGCGACCGGGGGGCCAATCGGGTAATGGCACCGGCCGGTGTGGCCCCACCCCCCCTTACGCTTCGAGTGGTCACTGCCGTCTCTTCCCTGCCCCCCTGCCATCACCATCTCCTTCCTCTGCCCACTGGCATGCACCTTGGCTGTCCTGGTGCTGCCTGCTCACCAGCCCCACCGCCCAGCCCCCGACTGGCTGTTCCGCCATTCAATAGAATTGCATATTATGTTTTTATTATATAGGATATAACAAAACTCTTAAACTACTTCATAAAAACCAATCCACATCCTACTCAAACAGTGGTCAATGAACTTTAAGTATAAAAAGACAAGAAAATAAACAAACTTCTAAGAGAGTATATGAAGGATAGTGATAGGTAGCCTTTGAAACTTTGAAATCAATGTATAATGAGAAAATAAATGTACTCATGAAATTGTTTTATTATAAAGAAAAGGTGTTTCATATAAATTGCGGTGTCAATATCAATACTGAAAAAAATATGATACATAATCCTCAGTTGGTTTTGTCTAAAGAATGAAAAGCTATATTAACACTAAAAATCAATCAGTGTAATTTACCCAAGTGACAGATAAAGAAGAAACATCATATGATCATTTGACAAAATTCAATACCTAGTTCTATAAACTATTCTTCACAGACTGTGAATGGATGAAACTTCCTCAATCTGATAAGGCCATCTTAAAAAAAAAAAAAACACCCAACTAGTTAATATCATACCTAATGGTGTAATATTGAACTCTTTCCTGATAATATCAGACACAAGTCAAGAACTCCTATTCTCATCACTTCTATTCAACATTCTACTAGATATTTGTTTATGTAAAAAAAATATAAAAACGTCTAAAAATACATAACAGAATTAATAAATAAATTCAACTGGATCATAGAACCCAAGATTAATATGTGAAAACCAACTGTTTTTTATTACTAGCAGAAAACATTTCAAATATAAAGATAAAAATTTAAAATCCATTTACAATAGCATAAAGATATATAAATCATTTAGGCCTTTTTATTTATGTTTATGGGCATTTGGTTGTGGTAGCCTACATGTATTTATACTTTATACATGGCAGTATTTTATACATGGTTTCATGTAATTTTCAAAACAACTTTTGAGGTAGATTTTTTTTATACATTATTCAAATGACACAACTAGAAATAGTTGAACTCTGGGTTGAGTGACTCTAAACCCATCTTGATTCTACTACATATACCTTGGGAAAAGGTATAAAGTATAATATTAGTGCATTAATGTTCTAATGAACCATTTTTTTCCACAAATATCATTAGACTCAAAGTTGTTTTGGTAAAATTTGTATATTTTAAAGTATTTTTAGTAACTCTAACTAAATGTTATTAGCTAGGAGAGACAGATTTATTTATGGGGGAAGTGAAGCAAATCCTAAAATAAGAAAACTATGGTAATCTAAATATTATAAATTGCCCAAGCAGCTATTTTGAATGTAATCTGGAATATAAAGATCAGATATAAAATTAAAGATATAAAAATCTGACAAAAACAATATATAGATATAATTAATCCCTTAACATTTAGAAGTGAACGTCATCAGGGAACACAGTAGCTAGCATTCAACTTTTCCTTCTATTTTCCTGTCCTGTTTTTTTTTTTATCATGAATTTAATGATAACTTTCAACATGCATACTACTTCCTTCATCTGGGCAACTGCTTTCTGAAATATATAGAATAACATCAGGATCCAGTAACTATGTGAACTCTCCTGGTGCTTAGTTCTCAGTGTTGATATAGGATCATTACCATGGCTTTAACAATAAGTAAGAACTGAATGAAACAGATCTGCTACATTGAAATTGCATAAGATCATCTATAGGAAGAATGTTGATAAGACTTTTGCTTGAAATGTTGATAAATGCTTTTTGAAAGGGAAGAAATGACAGCAAAGGACAGATCAGACTAATAGACCAGACTATCTATGATTCTAAGCTCATGAGATAACTTTCAATGTGGTTTTTAAAAAATATATTTTAATCATTTCTTTACAGAAAGGAAGGGAGAGAGACAGAGAGTTAGAAACATTGATGAGGGAAAAACATCGATCAGCTGCCTCCTGCACAGCTCCTACTGGGGATGTGCCCGCAACCCAGGTACATGCCCCTGACTGGAATCAAACCTGGGACCCTTCAGTCCACAGGCCGACACTCTATCCATTGAGCCAAACTGATTAGAGCTCAATGTGGTTTTAATAAATCATCATCATTATAATCAATAAGAAAACGAGTTTCTATAATGGATTTATCCTTACAAGGAATCGAGATCCAGGGATGGAACCTGAGGTCTTGACTAGAGCACAGCATAGGAGTCTGAATTCCTCCTAATTGTGCATTCTTGGGTAGTTTCTTAACATGTAGGCTACCTTTTGAACTTCTGATAAAAATAAATGTGTAACATATCTCTGTCTCAAAAGTATTAAGAGAGTTTGCATCTATATCTGATACATTCTTATACACCCTACTCTAGCTTAATTACAAACTTAACATATATTTAGTAAACTGATGCATTTTAGTAAACTAATAAATTGATATTTGTAATAGGTATTAAAAATAAGTTTGATTCTGTACATGAAAATATAAGCAGCATTAAAAATACTTATTCTTATGAAAAAGGACATAATTTCTATGGTCCATAGATGAGCATTTAGTTCATGCTGTAGGGAGTCTGATAATACAAAACCACTATTTGGAGAAAAGGGAAGAAAGTTCCACTGTAGACTTTATTTAATGAGCAACAGCTGTGGAGACCAGAGTCTACAATTGCATCTAGCAGACTGAAAATGCAGGAGGACTCTGAGATCACATGAAAAATTTGCTGTTATAAACAAAACTAAAATGAAAACAGAATGGTACATTTAACATAATTATAGATATTCTTTTTTAAAAAATATATATTTTATTGATTTTTCACAGATAGGAAGGGAGAGGAATAGAGAGTTAGAAACATCCATGAGAGAGAAACATCGATCAGCTGCCTACTGGGAATGTACCAAGAAGCAATGTACATGCCCTTGACCGGAATCGAATCTGGGAACTTTCAGTCCGCAGGCCGACGCTCTATCCACTGAGCCAAACCGGTTAGGGCTATAGATATTCTTAAAGGAAGTAGGTAAGATTACACTTATTATTTACTTAGTATTATATATGAATTTAGCATTTGAGCAACATAATCAGTCCAAGTTGTTTGCTTGAGTTAAAGTGATTTTATTCATTAATCATGGTTTAGTGAGAAATGGTATTATATCTTATTAAGTGTAGGCACATATATAAGAAAAATAGTTAGCTCTTACTTCAAATAGTTAGTATACCTTTCTGAGTAAAGATAAAATGAAAATTAGGAAAATAACAAAGTAACTCTTATAAAGTGTTTTATGAAGGATATAAATCTAATAAGATGGACAAGCATAAAGAACTCATGATATATTAATTAGAAGCAATTATCCAATATAATGAGAGGAATATGCTAATTAGCCATTACGCTCTGAGATATAACAACCAAGCGGTCTGGACCAGATCACGGATCAGCAGGAGGGTGGCCCAGTGAGGTACAAGTGGGCTGTGGAGAGCTACAGGAGGGAGCAGGGCAGCAAGCTATGAGGGGGGGAGGGGGAGGGGGCCAGTGGACTGAGAGCTATAGGAGGGCAGCAGTGACCTACTGGTTACAAGCGGGTGGCAGAGAGCTACAGAGTGGGTCAGGGCAGCAAGCTATGAGGCGGGGGGTGGGACAGGGGGAGCTACAAGAGGGTGGCAGCAACCTACTGGCGCATGGATTTGGGACCAGGGCTATTAGTCTAACATAAATATCAATATCATATGGGTCAAATTCATTAATGTTTGTATAAATGTGCATTCAGCCCCTTATATTATTAGCAAGGCATTATGCTGGCTTTGTGGAAAAGGCAAAAATATGTTATATTCAGTAAATAAGAGAAATATATGTGATGGTAATGTATACACACTATAATAATATAAAAATTAACAGACACACAGGATTTTAGAAAAGAATTAGAACCATTTATAGAAAGATGAGACAATGTTTTGAAAATAAAACTCATTTTCTGAAATCTCTGAGCTCATGATTTTTACAAGATCATTAAATTCCTAAAAGGCAGAGAAAAGATTTGAAACCGGGCAGCCTTGACTCCTACTTTCAATCATCTCTAATAAAAGCTACGCTAGTGGTTGAGATAACACGAGGATACAGAAGAGAGGGCATCTATTATTTCTGTAAAAAGGCAAAAAAAGAATTGCCCAAGAAGCTATTTTGAACATAATATGGAATAAAAAGGTCAAATATAAAATTAAAGATATAAAAATCCTACAAAAACAATATATAGATATAATTAATCTCTTAACATTTAGAAGTTAACATCATCAGGGAACATAGTAGGTAGCATTCAACTTTTCCTTCTTCTTTCCCTTTCCTCTTTTTTTTTTTTTATCTTGCATCAAGTCCAAATCAGGAGAGAAAAATATTATGAATTATATTTTTTCAATTGAAATTAAAATATTTTGGTTGACTAGAATTGGAAGAAATAGGTATACTTGTTATTTGAGTTAATTACTTTATTAAAAACAACAATGTCAATGAAAAGGTTGGTACAAGACAAATTTTAATATTCAGGAATATTTTTAAAATAGATAGAGGCAACTTTCTAGTTTTGAATGTGGAAAAATGTTTTCTGATTGCATCATTCAATGAGTTTATCTCATGTGACGTTTGACATGGCTGTATGGGAGACAAGAGCTGTGTACCATCAAGAGAGATTATGAGGGAAAACTAATATTGAAGATTAGTAGAAGTTAGGGACATAACAACAGAGAATGAGAAACAATAGACAGATACAAACTACTTCAGGATAATATTTAAAGAAAGGGTAGTAAGCAATAAAAAATTCTGCACAGAAGTTACTGAGTGGGGGACAGAAAGGCATTTGATTTTGAGTTTAGATGATTATTGATGCCTTTATTGAAAGCCTGTTTGATAAAAAGCAAAGTTAAATTTCTGTATTATCTGTTATCATGAACAGACTACTCTACAGCTTACTGGTTTAAAATCAACAATTTTATTTTTTTCATGACTGTCCCACTAGGCATTAGCTGGGGTGCCCAGGTCTGGAAGATCCACTACTAAGATGCTTCTTTATTCACATGTCTGGTACCTCAGTGTTCTTTGATAACTCTCCTCACTACCTATTTCTCTCTCTCCTCATCAGTGATCTACTGGAAAGATATGTTAGAAGTTTCTCAAAGAGTTCATTTGGGTTTACATAATCTCTGTAGTATTGTTGAATGTCTACATCCCCCAAGGTAGAACTTCCCTGAGTTCCAGGGAGGGTCCTAGGGGGAGATGCTGGGGTCATCTTCCCAGAGAGAAGGACCCAAGGCAGAGCAGGCAAAGTCTCCCTGCAGACCTCTCTTCAGCTCTGCTGACTGGCTCTCCTGAGCATGGAAGGAAGGCAGGGAAGAGAGGAGGGGGGCTATGTGAAACCAGGGGCACAGGATATATGATTTCATAAAGTCCCTGATGAGCATGATTTATTATTATCATCTAGTTTCTCCATAGCATCTGCTGTTACATTTACTTTTCCTAAAACATAACAAATAATCACTGTATGTAGAAAAAAACAAACAAACATGTAGAAATATCGGACATGGCACAGAACGAATCCCTGTCAAGTAAAATCTTACTCCAAACACTCTCTTATCCAAATATAAATATTTAAGTGACACATATTTAATTATGTGTCAGTTTTTATCTTATTTCACCTATTAGTTGGTTTACAATGATGCGTCATTTCTATTTAACTTTTTTAACTGATGTCAACATTGCTTATCCTCATAGAAAACAATAAAACACCAGCCTTCTATAGGGTTTATAAAAGTTGTATATATGTGCATATATAATATAAATATAACATTATAATTATTATATTAATTCATAAATATAACTTTACCTCAAATATATATTATATTATTTATATTCATGTTATTTTCTATTAACATTAAAAATGCATATTATATATGTTCATATGTGTTAGATTGACATATTTTTTTTCTTCCAATGGCTGGCAAAGTGCTTGTCATATAGTGGATACTCAATACATTTTTGTTGAATGACCAAGTAAATGAATGACTGCTCAAATAATATTAATTCCTCTGTAGCTTCTGAGAAAGAAAAATCATTCTGTGTTTAATATAAACACCAATCAAGCAACCCTTTTTGGAGCCATCATCTATTAATACAGAAAGAAAATGACATCAGGAGAAGGTTGTAAGAGAAGATAATTAACATTCTGATATCAACCTTCAAGGTTAGCAAGGTTCCCAGAATATCCTATTTACCTTTATCACCGCCTATGGGTAGAGTACACACAAAATCTCTAACTTCTACTTGAAAACTGAAGCTACCCTTGGGATAATAATCTTCCAGTTGACTACCTAATGCATGAAGATGTATTTTAGGGGGTTTAAATTTGCTTTAAGTCTAAGTCAGTTGGTCTGAAGCAGGGGCTGATAATGGAGGCTCCTTTTGAGACTATTATGATGTAACATTATTTCAATTCTGTTCCCTTGACTTCAATGCTAAAAAGTACAGAAGGTAAAAGAAATGTAACCCCTTTAAGAAGTGGGGCAGCAGTTCCTCCAAACCCTGGCATCAAGCAGCTGCCACCGAATTCCCTCCAACTGACTCAGTCATGCTTCTGGCTTCTTCCCGATGATCCCAAAATGTCATGCATTAGGAGTATCAAGGGTTTGAAACCAATGACTCCTCAGCCCAGGGATTGTAGGAACTGTAGGATGCAGAAGAAAAATCCTTTATTTTCTCACACAGATCTTTCAAATCTCCTTAGGGCTAAGGCAGGTCTCCCAGTTTCTCTGAGATCTTTTAGACATTAAAAAGTCCTCCAGTTACATTTTGGCTTAATAATAGCCTTGTTTTAGTTACTGAAATATCCAATCATGTGTAGTAACCATGAGTTCGTTATCACTGGGGATCTCTCATCTTTCCTTAAAACAGTGCTTCTCCTCTTGTCAAACAGAATTCCTCCTTCATGTTCAGGTTCATGGTGGCCCAGCCTGACTGTTTCTGTGGCCCTTTAACTCGATGGCACTCTCCATTCTCGGGGACTTCTTGGCTGAAACCCGGTGTTCTCCCATTCAGTATTGGTTATTATCTATGCACATTAAACAACTGTCAACTTTGAGTTGACATTTATTCCTATAAAGAAAATCCATTTGGCTCTCTGTCTTGTTGGAAACCCTGTTTCCTGGACCTCAGGAAGTTTACGTCTTATTTTGAGTGGCACATATCTGTCAAAGAGAGAACACATCGACTTTCTCTAAATTCTCTACTCACAATTGTTTGCCTACCATGTGTATATGAAACATATTCATTTTTCACTCACATTGGGTTGTTGTTACATAAAATTTCTCAGGGCTGAGAGACCATAGGAAAGGGCTGACAACTCTATCATCATATCAAGAGTTTACTGAGGGAACTTACATACCAGTAAGTCTCTGTGGCAGCAAGTCAAACTGGGTATCTTCCCAGCTGTATGGCAGATGCTAAGGAGGCATACAGGACAAGGTAGGAGGGGTAGAGGTATGAGGCCATTAGTGTGAGCTACCCCACATACAGCGAAAATGCCTTACGTGTTTGTCCATGGTGGGGCAATAGCCTGTTTCAGTAACCAGCACAAATCAGTAGCTGTGGGGCATAGGAGAGAGGCTGAGGCTGGAGACATGGCAAAGATTTTTCAGAAGCAACTTCTGTTCTGCCCAGAATCTACCTAGTGGGTCTAGCAGTGGTCAGGCAGCAGTCACTACATGGAATATTCTCTCCTCCACATTGTGCATCAGGCCTGGCATAGATTCCTAGATTTGGAAACCTGGTGGAAATATTTGCTACCTGTTTATTTGATTATTTAAAAATTTGCTATGAAAGGTATGTATATATGTGTATGTACATGTGTGTGTATGAATTAGTGATTGTACCCTGATTTTTTAAAAATATTTTTATTACTACATGATATCCTGAAAATGTTTATGTGCCTTAATGTAAATAATTTTCTACTTACTGCATGAGATACTTAGTGGCTATCTCAATTTGGAAACTCATATTCTGGAAAATTTATTTTATTTCATCTTTAAATGTATTTCCCTCCACTAATTTCTCCCTTCTTTCTCTTTCTGAGTCTATTCTTGGACATATGTGAAATCCCCTAGATTAATACTCTAATTTCCTAGTTTCTTATCTATGCCCTATTTGAGTTTACCTTCTAGCCTAAGTGTACCTGAGATTGGCAACATCAGTGTCATCTGCAAGCTTGTTAGCAATGCCCAGTCTCAGGCCCTGCCCTAGATTACTGAATTGGAATTTGCATTTTGTCAAGTTCCCCAAGTGATTGTATGCATATTAAAATCTGCAAAGTACTGCTCTACCAGAACCACTGTGAATGTGTGCTTCAGTCTTCATGTGGAACTTTACATTTCTGCTGCCGTATTTTTATTTCACTGGTCTCCTTTGTTCTCTGAATAGTCCATTTTATAGTAGAATTCTTCCCTTGTTTTGCAAAGAAAATATTTTATTTTGTCTCTCTGATAATATAATTATACATGTTGAAGCTTTCCCCCTACTCTTGCATGATCTCTGTTTCTTTAAATGTCTTAATCAGTGCATTTGTTTTGGTCTCTATCATTCATGTTAGAGTTGTTCTTCAAATATCTAATAATTTTGACTGTTCAATTTTAAAGTGAGATAGCAAAAAGCTGACTGGTAACTTCCTGTGTGTTTTGAATTTGTTGAAATGGAGATGAGGTGAGTGCCTGGCTTTATCATATCAATATGTGAAGAGTGTGTGTGTGTGTGTGTGTGTGTGTCCATTTCTACCAGGTTTATAAGTTTGAATGTGAACAGCATGTTGGTGGATTTTTAGAAGAGAGTTGAAGGACAATCACCATTCATAATACAGATTTTACTTAAGCTACATTTATTCAGTAGGATCAGATATCCATCTTCAGTCAGCTTAGTGCCCCTGAACTCAAAGTCCAATGTATCACCATGTATAGAAAATGAATCTCCCATCCTTTTGCCACAGAGGAGGGGCAGGGAAGAACTACTGCTGGTTGATGTGTGGGATCTGGCAGGTTAAATGCCCTATATACCAATTTTCTTGTCGTTAGCATCACCCAGTGTCCTCACTTTGGGATGTACTATGTCAACTCCCAAATCTTTCTGAAGTTTAGGACCACAAGTCAGTTCCCTTCTTAGTGTTTCTTCTGCAGATACTCAACCTTCAGCTCTCTTAACTCTAATAAAGCAGCTGCTATTCATATCTGAGTTTTATATATTCAAAAGTTTTGCTAATGTGTCCTGTCTCTGGCACCTTCTCGCTTACCATTTTTGCTGTTGTGAATTTATCCTTGCCATTGGCTATCAGTTTAGTGGCAAAAATATGGGACACCTAAAAAAAATTATGTGTCCTATAGTCCCTGCTTATATGGGTGATTTTTCTTAGTTTTCATCTTTTTAGCAATCCTGTCCCCTAGTGATTATATTGCAATGAGCTAAAAAGGGAACTTTTGAAAGATAAATGCTTCGCCAAGGTAAAAAAACGATTAAAGACATTCAATGTAACTTGTAGCTACATTTTCTGACTTCTAGATCTCTGGTTTTCCTACTACACCACCTAACAGGGGTGGGTCAGCAAACTACAAACCATCAAATCTGGCCCTCTGTATGTTTTGTAAATACTGTTTTATTGAAACAGTCAATACATTTATTTATGTGTTATCTGTGGCAGCTTCCATATCACGGTAGTTGAATAGTTCCAGAGTCCAAAATACTTACTATCCAGGCCTTTGCAGAAGAAGTTTGCCAATTTGTATTCTAAATCCTTACATGGATGCTAGCCCTAATACCTTGTTCTACTATCCCTGTCTCAACCTTTGCACATAGTCCTAACTATGGAAAATGATCATCTCGATCACACTGTACTGTACCCTTTAAGACACGTGTGTGTGTGTGTGTGTGTGTGTGTGTAGGTGTGTGTGGTTCAACCAGCTCCTTAAATGATTGTATAAGATATATAAACTCTGGTTTAATCCCCAAGTTATCCAGAGACATGTTTTTACTTTTTATTTTTGCTCATAAAAATATTTATGACTCTCAAGACACTTGGTAGATTTTTGGAAAAGGACATTTGGCCCAAAATGGTTTGCACAGTTAATGGTTTTAGAATGTCACCACCAGCTATATGAACACATCTGGATTTGGTCAAATAGCATAATTATGTCCTTGCTAATCAAATAGGAGCATCTGTCACGCCTTATTAAGTCCTAAGCGATACTGGGCTTGTAAAAAGCATGGACATTTACACAGATTCTTAGGCTCTATCTCATTCAGCTTATATTTTATGTAAATATTTTCCTATCTCTGACCACACAAAATAGGGTATATACATAAAGGTAACCTATTGGCACATATAGGCAATTCTGCAATACGAATTTAATGATTTTAATATTCTTAATATGTTTTTAATGTGTGTCTCATTAGGAGCACTGTTTTTAATTCAAGACATGACTGCGATGAAGACTTTTCATGTGTATAATTCAAACCACAAAAAAACATAATTTCCAAAATGATGGAATTTTTTGTGTTGCCATTAAAGGCGCATTCTTTGGAGATTTGCTGCCATATAATAAAACCTCACATCCCAAAAATAATTAGTCAGTAATGTAGAAGCACATTTCAAAGTGAAAAGGACAACCAAAATGCATTGAAATAATTCTGTTTGACAAAATGTCACCAGAAAGAAATTGAAGCAGATTGAGAAAGGATAAGCATGCAGTATTGTATGTAGCATTATACAAAACATGGACAGGGTGGTGTAGTACCTGAACTGGGCATCAAAGTAACTGATTTTCACTCTTGTCTCTGCACTAGCATTCTCTGTGACATTTACTCATCTATGGTATCAGTTTCTTTACAAAAAATAAGTGAAAATACAGAGTTGTTTGGGCACTAAAGAAAAAACCTTGATAGAAGTATCATGTTACACGTGGCCCTAGATGTATTTCCATTTTCATCATGTCACAAAGGGAATTTTTCACAGAGCAAAATCCTCACATTCAAAATCCTGAGAAAACTAAAGGGAAAATTAGTGATTCCGACAACTCAGGAAACAGCTTGGAGAAGTGCACCTTGGAACAGAGGCCTAAGGGAATGGCTCTCTGTTTAAAATATCCCAACAGGAAAAAATCAGATATTGAACACCCTTGTCTGAGCTAAGAGTGTCTTGTTGAATGGCATATGATTAACCATGTGCATATTATAATACATTGAAAAGTAGTTTGAATTGTGTTATAAAATAATTTTAAGACTTTACTTTTAGAGTAGTTTTAGATTCACACAAAAATAAAAGGGGAGTGCAGAGATTTCTTGATACTCCTTATCCCCATACATACATAATTTCCATTATATACATCACCTGCCAGAGTAGTACATTTGACAATTATGAACCAAAATTGACACATTATCATCACCCAAAGTCAATAGTTTATCTTAAGAGTTTGCAATCGGTGTTATAGTTTCTGTGGATTTAGAAGCATAATGCCATGTATCCATCCTTATAGTATCAAACAGAGTATTTTACTGTCCCCAAAATCCTGTGTTCCAGCCATTCACCTTTCCCCTGTTTCCCCATCCCAATCCCTGAGAAATACCGATTCTTTTACTTTCTCCATAGTTTTGCCTTTTCCGGAATGTCATATAATTAGAATCTTATAATATAGAGTCTTTTCAGATTGGCTTCTTCAGTAATATGCATTTAAGGATTTTTTATGTATTTTCATGGCTTCATAGATGATTTCTTTTTTGTTAATCCTCACCCAAGGACATTTTGACACTGATTTTTAGAAAGTGGAAGGGAGAAAAGGAGATAGAGAGAAACATCGATGTGAGAGAGACACATCTATTGGTTGACTCCTGTATGCACCTGACCAGGGCAGGGGAACCTGCAACCAAGGTACGTCCCATTGACCGTAATCAAACTCAGGACCCTTCAGTTCATGGGCTGATGCTCTATCCACTGAGCCAAACCAGCTAGGTCCATAGATGATTTCTATTTTAGCACCAAATATTATAACTTTTTCTAGATGTACCAAATATGTGTATCCATTCACCTACTGAAGGACATCTTGGTAGCTTCCAAGTTTTGTCAATTATGAACAAAGTTTCTATAAGCATTTATGTGCAGGCTATGGTATGGGCTGAAACAATAGTTTGACCAAATTTTAGAGTTACAGTCTATCCTTTCCATATGCTTAATTCACTTGGATTATCTAATTCTCAGCATTAGGCATTCACTTTAAATAAAATTGGAGTGACAATATTGTTGTAGGTTGAATAGTGTCCACCAAAATGACATGTTGAACTTCTAACTCCTGGTACCTGTCAATGTGACTTTATTTAGAAATGGGGTTATTAAATATGCAATTTTGTCACAACAAGGTCATAAGGTCATATTCTATAAAGGTGGACCCTAACCCAATATGATCGGTGTCTTCATAAGAAGATAAAACAGACCCAGACACATAAGTAAAAACACATAAATATGAAAAAGAGAATGTCCTTTGGCTGATCTCCTATGCCCTCATCCCAGCCTCCCCTGCCTTTCCTCTGAGGTTTAAGGGTCTTTTTGATGCTTCTCTGTCTCTGGTTCTATTTTTGTTCATCAGTTTATGTTGTTCATTATATTCCACAAATGAGAGAGATCATGTGATCTTTATCTTTCTCTTACTGGCTTATTTTGTTTAGCATAATGCTCTCCAGGTCCACACAT
>NW_006299170.1:794248-798839 GCF_000327345.1 Myotis davidii | reverse complement strand
TGGGTTCTTCTAAAATTTTTATGGTTTTCTGTCTTACATTTAAGTCCTTTATCCATTTTGAGTTTATTTTTGTGTATGGTGTAAGTTGGTGGTCTATTTTTTTTTTTTTTGCATTTATCTGTCCAATTTTCCCAACACTATTTATTGAAGAGACTGTCTTGACTCCATTGGGTGCTCTTGCTTCTTGGTCAAATCTTAATTGAGCATAGTGGTTGGATCAATTTCTGGGCTCTCTGTCCTGTTCCATTGGTCTATGTGTCTGTTCTTGTAACAGTACCAGGCCATTTGAGAACAATGTCTTTGTAATATAGCTTGATATCTGATATCATGATCTCTCCAACTTTGTTCTTCTTTCTCAGGATTGCTGTGGCTATTTGGGGCCTTTTTTTATTCTATATGAATGTTTGAAAAGTTCATTCTATGTCTGTAAAATATGCCATTGGTATTTTAATGGTGATTGCATTGAATCTATAAATTGCTTTGAGTAATATGGACATTTTAATGATGTTGATTCTACCAATCCATGAACACAGTATATTCTTGTGTTTGTTTATGTCTTCTATCTCTTTTTCCAACGTCTTGTAGTTTTCTGAGTAGGTCTTTTACCTCCTTAGTCACATTTATTCCTAGGTAGCTTAATTTTTTGTTGCAATGGTAAAAGGGATTATAGTTTTTAATTTCTGTTTCTGTAAGTTCACTATTGGTATATAAAAATGCCATGGGTTTCTGGGTGTTAATTTGGTATCCTGCTACATTGCCGAATTCATTTATTGAGTCTAATACTTTGTGATGGAGTCTTTAGGGCTTTTTATGTACAATATCATGTCATCTCTTAATAAAGACAGTTTTACTTCTTTTCCAATTTGGATGCCTTTTACAGGTGAGTTTTGTCTTTCAATTTGTTTATATGATGTATCTCGTTTATTGATTTGCAAATATTGTCCCAGCATTACATCCCTGGAATAAATCCCACTTGGTCATATTATATGATCTTTCTAATGTAATGATGAATCCAAATTGCTAGAATTTTGTTCAGGATTTTGGGATCTATGTTCATCAGGGATATTAGCCTGTAATTCTCTTTCTTTGTAGTGTCTTTATCTGGTTATTGTGATTAGGGTAATCCTGGCTTCAGAGAAAGGGCTTGGAAGTATTCATTCTTCTTGAATTTTTTGGAATAGTCTGAGGATGTAGGTTTTAGTTCTTTTTGAATGGTTGGTAAAACTCCCTTGTGAAGCCATCTGGCCCAGGGCTTTTGTTTGCTGGAAGAATTTTGATTACTGCTTCAATTTACTCCATAGTTATTGGCTTATTCAGATTTTTAAAAAATAAAACCTTACATCTAACAATTGTAGAATACACATTCTGCTCAAGGATTTTGGGATGTTCATCAATGTATGTTCTCTGCCTAGCATAGAATTATATAAGAAAGCCACCAAACAAAAATATCTTAAAAACCCCAATATTTGAAAATTAAATAATTCACTTCTGCATGGCCAGTGATGAAGAAACAGAAATTATCAAAAAGAAAATTTTAAGTATATGGACAGAATAATAATAAAAGTTTAACACGTCAAATTTTATGGTATGCAAATAAAGCAGTGATTAAACAGGAAATTTACATCCTGAAGAGCTATATAAGAAAATAAAGAAAGGTTTGAATGCAATGATTTACATTTTTACCAAAATGAAGTTAGTAAAAGGTAACTAAAGTAAACTCACCATAAGGTGAAGGTAGAAAATTGTCATTATAAAAACAGAAATCAGTCAAACAGAAAGTAGTTCACAGAAAAAAAAGAGTTCAAGCCAAAGTAGGTTTTAAGAAAAAATAAAAGTTTTAAAATCAACAAACCTATAGAAAGGCTAAACAAAAGAGAGAAAACAAATTGCCAATGTCAAGAAATGAAGGAGGAGATCAGTATGACACTCCTGATCTTGGAACAAGAAATATGATGAACAAACTACGTCAATGAATTTGACAACTCAGATGAAATGGACAAATTAACTTCTTTTAAAAATAACTTTCCAAAAAGGTAAAGTAAAAAATTTTGAATAGATTTTTTTAAAAAGAAGGTTGAATTATCAATAAGCTTTCCATAAAGAAAATGCTAAGCTCAGATGGTTTCACTGGTAAATTCTAACATTTAAGAAAAAATACAAAACATTTCCAGGTGTACATTAACATTCAGACTGTGCAGGACAAGGAACATTTCCCAACTGATCTTATGTGACTGGCATAACCTTAATACCAACACTTGCCATTATAAAAATAAAAAATATTGGACTAAAATATCTAAATAGAAGGATTTATATATTTTAAAGAAAATATTAGCAACTAACATAAGATAAAACATAATAAGATATAAAAGAGTAGTTTATCACTACAAAGTAGAGTTTGTAAGAATGAAAAAAATGCAAAATTTGTTTAAAAATGAAAACTATTTAAGATTAATCACCACATTAACAGAACAGAATAAATGTGGGGGGAAAACTCCATTTCAAATTGTCTCAATAGCTGCAAAATAAAACATCTGACAAAACACAAAACCTGTCAGAATTAAAAAATGAAGATGAATGTGGGGAAACATATTGGAAAAATAAGAAGCAAAGGGAAGTTTTAAGTCCAATAAAAGGAATCAGAGAAGAATTGTAACTAACAGAAATAAGTATTGGTGAAATATTGAATGTACTCCCACTAGTGTCAGGAACAAGATAAGGGATGTGAGGTACTGAGCTATATTTGACCTCTAAATTCTAAAATTTCACTACATGTTAATTTTACCTCAAAAAGGAGTTCTAAACAAATATTGACTCTCAATTAGTTTGCTTTCACAGTGACATGGGTTAGAAAAGCTGAAACTAACTTCTGTGTCTTCTATCCTTAAGCAAAAGAACAAATACATTGAGAATTATGGAAGCCAGTTTTCTCCCCATTATGAAGGTGAAAATGTGGAAATTGCAACAACTAGAATGTACCCACTACTGTTGGACTGAAATGGGAAATGCTCTGAAATTAGAGATGTGTATAGAAATGTAAAAATAAGTATGAACATATGCTTAATGTGCGCATATGTGTGTATATGTTAACTCTATGAGAAGGCCTAGAAATAGTGGCATGCCCATAGTAATGAACATACTTAGGACCCAGATCTTGTCACAGACATACGATTTAACATGAAAAGGAACCAGAAATGCTTGACTGCAGGTTTGGGGAAGGAGAAGTTCAAGATGAGCCTGGATCATCTTTTGCCAGAGTGAGGTAGTGCTCAAGGAATCAAAGGGACATGGCAAAATAACACAGAAGTCTTCTTGGGAAGACTTCCTCTAGTCAAATCTGGAATAATCTTTGCAATAAAATAAGTAATGACAGTAATAAATTATAAACTACTAGTGGCCCAGTACATGGATTCATGCACATTGATAGGAAATTAATTAGAAGAAATATTTTAATATTGTTATTCACCCTTTCTCAATAATAGAAGTGTCAACCAAATTCATGATCAACAATGACAGATTGAAACATATGTGTGCTATTGGCACCAGTGAGAGCTTTATATGTATTGCGCATGTGTGAGTCAACTTAGCCTTTCATATATACTGTATAATACATTTGCTTAATTAGACCTGCTTTCTGATTTACCTAAACTTTTTCCAGCCCAGTGAAGCACCCCAACTTCTCTTTCAGGTAATTGTCCACAACACAGAAGTAAATATCCACATGAATCACATTGTTATTGTAGATCATGTAGGGAGAACATAGGGTAAAATATTTAACTGCAGCAGTGTTTGACTATATTCTGCGCTGTGAAAAAACCTGAAGTCATTTTCAGGTTCCACCATTTCTTACTTCTTTTCAGTTGGGTCAGGTTTCTAAGTGTTCTAAATCTCCGTTTTCTGTCTAATGAAAAGAAAATAGGTTTCCACCGAGTCTCCTATGTACCTACTCCAAGACTTCTGTGAGGATCAAATGAGATGAGACACAGGAAAACACTTCACAGACATTTGGTTAAAGTGTGAAAAGTTTGTACCTGGATATAAAGCAAGTCATGCTCCTGGGCTGAACAAACTGCAAGGATGCTAGTCGTCACTAGGGAGAGGAAGCCAGGCGTTTCTATGTGACATCATTACCTGGTGCCCACAGCGACCGTTTCTGGGTTGGGCTGTGAGCTGCATTTTGCACCACGGGGTCTCAGCAGCATCGCCTGTGACTTGGTGGTCTATCACTCCAAGGTCGTGGAGGGGACTGTGTCCCACTTGGAGGAAGCCGAGTGTTGCTTTGTGGGTGCCAGGTCTGTGGTGCCATTTCTCTGTGCACACCATAGCAGCTCCTGCATTAAGTGACTGTCCCCTGGTGGTCAGTGCACATCATAGCAACTGGTGGGAGGGTCGGACACTTAGCAAATTAGCCTTTTATATATATAGATTGCATAAAATAAGAATCAATGAGGCCATACTGATATAAAAATTAATTAATTAATAGAATGCCAATTAACAAATAATATGAAGAATAATGGAATTTAACATTTGTCAATTGATCTTAAAAGCAGTGGCCAGAAATTTGATGGGAGTCAGAGATTTACATTATATCAAA
>NW_006299170.1:790943-793560 GCF_000327345.1 Myotis davidii | reverse complement strand
GCACATTCTTTCATTCCAAAGGCGGCTTCAACGCAGTTCTTCACACTCAACTAACTACTCTGCACCACACTTTCCTAAATAATTAGGTCATTTGGAAACTTTAGTTCTGTGATTTCTTTCCAACTCTCCAAATCTGTATATGACTCTCAAGATACTCTATGCTATCAGCTATCCTGAACTTCTTCCTGCCTCAGAAAACTTGTTCCATTTTCCAAATTTGCTTCCCTTTTACTAGAACAACCCCATTTCTCAACTACTTCTCTCATCCTGCCTGGCCTCCTGAAAAAGAAATCTCACTCTATCACATAGACGGGAAGCTTCCAAAGTCTCTCTTCCTTTATACTTCTTTACTCTACCTTTAATTTCCTTTGATATATTTTCCACCACCCCTTCATGTAGTTGAGTTTTTTTTAAGGCTCTATATTTTTAAAGCAGATTTAAGTTTACAAAAAAATTTGAAGGGAGGTACAGAGATTTCCCATATACCCCATTGCCTTCCCCATTGTCAACATAATTCATCTGAATGGTACATTTTTTTTTTACTAAGGGTGAACCTACATTTATTTTTTAAATACATTTTTATTGATTTTAAACAAAGGAAGAGTGAGCGGTAGAGAGACAGAAACATCCATGAGAGTAACATCGATCCCCTGCCACCTGCATGCCCCCAAAAGGTATTTGAAGGGAGGTACAGAGATTTCCCATATACCCCATAGCCTCCCCCATTGTCAACATAATTCATCTTAATGGTACCTTTCTTTTTTACTAAGGGTGAACCTACATTTATTTTTTAAATACGTTTTTATTGATTTTAAACAAAGGAAGGGTGTGGGGTAGAGAGACAGAAACATCCATCAGACAGAGACATCGATCCTTTGCCATCTGCACGCCCCCAAATGGGGATCAAGCCTACAACCAGGGCATGTGCCCTGACTGAGAATGGAACCAGAAATCTTTTGGTTCATGGGTCAACACTCAACCACTGAACCACACAAGCCAGGCGTGAACCTATATTTACACATCATACTCACCCAAAAGTCATAGGTACTATTACTTTATTTTTATCTTTTGGAAACCAAGAATGGTTTTCTCTTGACTTTAAACTTGAAATTAATGCATATATGTATAAAATATAGGGTTTTTTTGTATTGCATAAATCTGCAGAAAATTTCTCCTGGCATTAGTATCACTATGTAGATGTCTGAAGCAAACTTAATGTTTCTTGTACATCACTGATTTTTTTTTACCATCTGCATGCCTAAAATTAAGATATATTACCAGAACATACTCTGTGCTTGTCCTTAAATTGTTTGAACTATCTTTTCAATTAGATACAATCTTTATATCAGAAAATGTTTTCCTATTGTGTAATTGAATATATTCTTCATCATCCTGGCCATATAATTTTATTAGCCTGATATCATTGGGCAAAGTCTCCCTTCTCTCATGATATCCCTGGACCATTTGTGGCTGTTGAATTCCATGGGCACCAATCCCAGACAATTGTGATTGGTGCTATTTAGTTGTACAACATGTTGGCCTTGGCCTATCCATACCCATACAGACAATCCTCTGAATAAACTATTTGCGGGAAGATATTTTTAGAACGCTGACAGTTACCTCTCCCAAAGTTGGTATAGTCTTTGAAGTCAGAGAGGTATATGCTTATTTCTAATGCCTTGACTGAATTGTGAAAGTGAATATTTCATGAGGGATATTTATCTATCATTTCCTTTTTTAGTTATGTCTTTTTGTGGTTTGCTAGCCTTATAAATGAGAAGAAAATGTTTTATATTTTCAGGAAGAGAAGTATAGAATTGGTATTAATTCCTCCATAACCATTTGATAAACATAATAGTGAAGCCACCAGTTCGAGAGTGTTTCTTGGAATGATTTTTTAAACGGCAACTTAATCGATGAAAACTCAACATTATCTACTTTTTCATGAATAGTCTTCAGTACTTTGTGTATTCTAAGATATACCCCATTTTATCCAAGTAGTTAAATTTCTTGGAATGTAATTCTTCACAGTAATATGTTGGCATTTTAATGTTAGTAGTGACGTAACACTTTCATTCCTGAAAATATTTGTTTTACATTCTCTACTTTTATCAGTCTTTTTGGAGACTTGTGAATATTTTTGTTCCTATTAAAGAACCGGATTTTTATTTCATTAATTTTCTTTCTCGTTTGCTTTTTATTTCATTGGTTATTGCTCTTGTCCTAATTATATTTCCCTTGCACTTACTTTGCATTTAGTTTGCACCTTTTTTCTATTTTCTTAAGGTGGAAGATTACATAATTAAATGAGATCTGACTTGTTTCCCAATATATCATTTAATGCTTTAAGTTTCCCTTTTGGCACCGTTTTGAATATGTTCCACAATTTTTGATATGTTTTATTTTTAATTTATTTTATTTTAATTCTTAGTGAATTGATCTCTTTATGATTATATAATAGGGAGGTTATTGTTGCTTTATTGTGAATCTTGTAAGTTTTGGTCAAATACCTGACATCATGTGTAAAATACTAGAGACTGTAGCAAATCATGTTAATACCTGCAAATACGATTATATCATGCAGTCAGAAACAATATTGAGTCAATGTTTTTAGGAT
>NW_006299170.1:757550-771381 GCF_000327345.1 Myotis davidii | reverse complement strand
TATTTCCCTTCCACTTACTTTGCATTTATTTTGCACCTATTTTCTATTTTCTTAAGGTGGAAGATTACATAATTAAATGAGATCTGACTTGTTTCCCAATATATCATTTAATGCTTTAAGTTTCCCTTTTGGCACCGTTTTGAATATGTTCCACAATTTTTGATATGTTTTATTTTTAATTTATTTTATTTTAATTCTTAGTGAATTGATCTCTTTATGATTATATAATAGGGAGGTTATTGTTGTTGTTGCTTTATTGTGAATCTTGTAATTTTTGGTCAAATACCTGACATCATGTGTAAAATACTAGAGACTGTGGCAAATCATGTTAATACCTGCAACTACAATTATATCATGCAGTCAGTAACAATATTGAGTCAATGTTTTTAGGATTTGAAGTGAGTTTGGGTTGCGGTTGCTATGGTTACCTTTAGAGCAATGTAATTTTAAATTCCTCCAATGGCTTTCTTGTACTGGGATTTGAGTGCTGAAGGATTTCTCACTATATTGGTGCTCCACCTTTCGATTTTAGTCGAACCTGCATACCTGTACCATGTAGGATTCTCTCACTGTGCTCTCACCCTCCAAGAGCAATAGATTCTACCTACTGCTTAGCACGGGCTTTCCAGGTAGGTGGTGAAGAGGTGGGAGAATGCGCTCTTGTTATTATTGAAGCTCAGTCTTACATAAGCACTGTGTGTCTGGGTCTTGGAGGTGGGCAGTTGGCAGCATCCCTGCCACTCTTCTCCAAGGCAGACAAATGCTGTCTTGTATCTGCAATGGACCTTGTCTGAGAGCTTTCTGTTCCTATACCAATAAAATGCCTCTAATTAGATTTTTCAGGGTTTGAGAGTATTCTTTCTCCTACCTTTTCCCAGCAAAAACAGCTATTTAACTTCCTTGTAGGTGACATAGTTCCCTACCTTCCCACAAAAGCTTAAACATTTGCCCTAGCTGGTTTGGCTCAGTGGATAGAGCATCAGCTTGGAGACTGAAGGGTCCCGGGTTCAATTCCAGTCAAGGGCACATGCCTGGGTTGTGGGCTCCAACCCCAGTAGGGAGCATGCAGGAGGCAGCCCATCAATGATTCTCCCTCATCACTGATATTTCTCTCTCTTTCTTCCTCTCTGAAATCAATAAAAATTATTTTTAAAACAGCTTAAACATTTTGTTCTATATGAGAGAATAGATTGGACTATTCATGACTTTCTTGCAACACATGCTGACCACTTCTGTATCAATCAGAGTTCAATAGGAGAAGTAAATCACTAGAATATACCTATAGATTTATTACTGGAATTTGGCCTTAATCAATTGTGAGAGCTAGTTAAGCAGCCATTATGTGTAGCATACTGTCCTGTGTGATCTTTTCACCTAATACTGGAACTTTAAATGCATTGGAAAGGCAATTGGGAGGAGAAGATGCATGCAAGGTGGGAAGATGAAGAACGTGCTGGGAACTTCAAGAACAGGCTAGCCGCGTCTTATAAGGATACACTGAACCACTGTCAGGTTTTGATGCTTCTGAACCGGGGATCCCGGGAAGGGTAAGAAAGCCTCCAGCTGTAAAGGTGGGTCAGCCTACCAGCAACAAAGCATGCAACTGACAAATGGCTGCTGATACCCTTCCACCCTCCAAATCCCCCCATCATGCCTCGTGTAGCCACTCTAACTGCTCACACACACTGTCAGTAGTTTGGGAAATATAATAATTCTTGAAAAAGCTCTCACACCTTTCTCAACTTCTGTACCCCAAGGTGAGATCTTTCTGGTCTCTCCCCACCCCACACTAAGTTTTATATGTACCCACTCATTTCCCAGGGTCACGGAAAAGAGCACAGGGATGAGCGTGAGCGTTACTCGTGTCTGAGGACCCCGCAAATTCAGTTCAGAATGGGTGAACAACAATGTCCATTCAGGTGTATGATTAAACCTACCTGTGTTCAAATACAGAAGAATCTTGACACCTATAAGACAGTGCAGGGAAGACTTTGATTCACAACAGTATTTATGAGAAAAAGCATGGATGGCATTTGAAGTTGACTGCAAGCAAAATATAAGAAGACAGGCTGATGTGACTGTGAAAGTAAACAATGCATGCTTTCGTTGCATTAACAGAAGGATATTTTCAGCAGCAGATATTGGCAGCTGGGAATGAGTTAAGAAGCAGGCAGACAAGAGGTCTAAAGCAATACCTTAGAAAGAATAATTGGGATAACAGAATATTATACTTGGATAAGAGGAGGCTTGGGAGAGTCTCAAATACTTGAGGACTGTCGTATGGAAGATGTAGCATACTGTCCTGTGTAATCCTATAGTAGAGAAATATGACCAAAGTATAGAATTTACGGTGAAGCAAATTTTGATTTATTATAAGAAAGAACTAAAAATGATATATCTTTGGTCACCTCCATGGGAATCCTTGGAATATGGGACTGGAAAAGACAGGCAAAACAGGGCTGTGGCTCTAAAATCTGCCTGCAAGAGCGCATCCACCAGGAAGTGTTTTTTTTTAATTTCTTTACTGATTAAGTTATTACATATGTGTCCTTATCCCCACTGTCAGGACCCTTTATCCCACGGTTTTAATAGATGTAGTATTGGGGATAGGCACCACCTTTAAAAAAAAAATCTCAACTGAATCTAATGTATTACTGCCAAGGCTAAGAATCAGTGGATTCAATGGTCTCTAGGGTCCAATAAAACTCTTTAATTCTGGAATATTAAATTAGACTGCATTTCTATTTTAAACACAGAAAGATATCATAGAATCGCATTCTGTTTACCATAGTCATTTTCTGAGGTTGCCAAGAATAAGGATAAATCAATAAAACTGCCTTTCTCTGGCCCATTTCTACAGTTGTTCTCTCTAAGAATTACTTAAATAAGTAACAGTTGCTGCCCCAATTCATCTAATTCTCTAGTTCTTACTGGCTGATTCAATTTTGACTTTTCTTGATCTTAGTGCTTTTTAGCCATATGCATTCTGGTTTTATAAATTCCTTTAGAGAATACAGTTTCTCATGTGGAGTGTACCTGTAGTATCACCACTATATGTGGCTGCATCCTTAACCACTAAGCATTCCCAAACTTTTATTTCTGTCAGTCATCAATCCTTTTACTTGAACAGAGATATGTCTCTATAATATACCTCTAGTGATAAATATATTTTTCCCTCTTACTTTTGTTCTCTTACTAGAAAGCTGCATGGCAGTCTCCTTTTTTTCTTTAATCAAATGTCACTCCATCAGAGATGCTATCCTTGAGTAACCTAACTACCTTGCACTCGTGTATTTCCTGTCATAGCACTGATCACTTCATGCTGTCATTTTAATTGGTTTTGCCTGTTTCTTTTCATCTTCTTCTTCTAACTAATATGTAAACTTGGTTGCTTTTGATGACCGGTTTTATCGCCAGTGTCCATATCATTGATTCACACCTAACAGGTACTTGGTAAATATTTGTTGAATAAATAAGTGAAAGAATGGATAATAGGGACATTTCATGACCAGGATTGTAATTTGCTAGTCAACTGAAGACTGGTGCCAGAGCTAAATCTGGATTACCCAGGATCCTGCTTTTCTCTGTATGGAGACAACTGGTTGCAGAGATGAGAGTCAAGGAGAGGGAAAGCGATTTAAGAGCTAGCCCAGTGGAGCCTCAGGTTTTTATTCTTTTAGTTATGGTTGTAAAAATGCGTCCTAGTTAATTTAGCCTGTAATAGAATACACAAAGGAGCCATCCTACACAAGTATGGAGAAATGCAAAACTACAAGTAATAAGAGATGCAATTTCCAGGGCACACACAACAAACACTCATGCTGCACACTGTTATGCTTTCAAGGTAGCATATTATCTTGGCTTTTACAAAGTATTTCCCTTAAACATAGTAATTCAATTATCAGTTCCATTTAATTACTGGGTAATATACTTAACTGATATACTCTAATTTCAGTCCTGTTAAATGGAACAGATCTCTGGTGTAAAATAATTTTACAATCGACATAAAAATAGTGAGCACATTAGTGTAATTTTATATTCTGCATAGATCTTAACAGTTTAGATCAACCTATAATTAAATCTTGCATTACAAATATGAATGTTTTGTGCACATAAGTGGTTTGGGTTTCAAACAGCTGCCTTTACAAATATATTGTAAAAATACATTTACCAAGTAAACTGATTTCAAATTTCTCTGGAGGATACATTTTTAAAAATCTTTGAGCTAGCCAAAGTCTCCCTATCTTTATGAAATTTTCAACACTGCCGCTGTACATGAAAGGCATTTAACAATGCCAGTTAACCCCTTAGTTTCTAGGCTCTCTCCTAATCCTTTCCTTACCCCTACATTAATAGCACAAAAATTTACTTTGGTCAAATTCCTTGTTGTTCTCTATGTGGCAAAGTCCTTCATCAAGTCCAAAAATGAGTCAATATAAATCTGAATTACTTGTTTTCACTTAATATCAAATCACGTTTAAATTGGAATTATATGACAATGTGTATATACATAAAGGAAATTAATAAGGACAAAAAACTTACATAATCAAGCATCTCTGAGTCAAGCATACTTAAAAATGAAATGTATTTTTTTATATAAATAACCAAGGCTGGATAAAGAAGAAAAGAAAGAGGAAGAAGACAAAGTGGAGGACTTGAAGAGATGAACTTTCATTGTGCATTGGAGCAAAAACGTAGATGGGAAAATAAATTATGATACCAACCCAGTAAAAATTATTAAAGCCCATGACCAATTTTAAATAATGGAATATAAATTTTCCTAAAACTTTAAGTTTATATTATAACAACTCTTTTTCCAAAAGTATAATAGTTGTTGAGAGAGAGAGAGAGAGAGAGAGAGAGAAACACATACATAGATTTACATATATTGATAATCAGGAAGGAATGAATCAGTTGTAGGAATGGAGACTGGACACCGATTTTGCAACTTTAACTTTTCTGAGTCTCAGTCACATCATCTTTAGAATGGTGTTAATAATTTCTGTCCTATATAGGTCTCAAGGTTATGTGTAGCTTCCAATGGAATTGAATAAGGAAGCCCTTTGTGGCTGTAAAGTCACGAGGAGGCCAGTAAACCAGCTCTTCGGTTTTCTATCTCTCCTAATTCATCTCATTCTGAATGATGAGACTGTGCCTTAGAGACATATCAGGCTTTAACTACATTCTAACTAAGGTCCATAGTATACATTAGGGTTCACTCCTGGTGTCCTCCTATGAATTACGACAAGTGAATAATGACATGTATCCACCATGATAGTATGATACAGGATAGTTTCACTACCCTAAAAATCCTCTTGGTCTATATATTAATTTCTTCCTCTTCCTCCTCTCCCCTACAACCAATTGCTTTTTGCTGTTTCTATAGTTTTGCCTTTCCCAGAATGTCACATGGTTGAAAGCATACCATATGAAGCCCCTTCAGACGGTTTGTTTTTTCACTTAACAATATGCATTTAATTTTTCTTTATGTCCTTTTGTTGCTTGGTAGCTCATTTCTTTTTATAACAGAACTAGAGGCCCAGTGCATGAAATTTGTGCACAGGTAGGATCCCTAGGCCTGGCCAGCAAGCAGGGCTAATCAGGTTCCTCATCTCCCTGCCTCCCCACCTCCCCGCCTCTTCCTTCTCTCTATCCCTCAGCGCCCACTCACCTCTTCACCTCTGCTGCCCCTGGTTGCTCACCATGTTCCGCGCCACCCCTTGGTGGTCAGCACACATCATTGCGAGCAATCGAACTCCTGGTCTCCTGGTCGAACTCCTGAGAGGATATTTTGCATATTATATATATATATATGTATATATAGTATTTTATTGTATGAATATAACAAATTTGTTTACCCATTTACCTATTGAAGGACACCTTGGTTGCTCATAATTTGAGGCAGTTATGAATAAATAAAGCTGTCATTATAGACATCCACATGTAGGTTTTTTTCATGAACATATGTTTATAACACATTTAGGTATATACCCATAGACATGATTGCTGGATTGTATGGTTAGAGTAAGTTTAGCTTTTAAGAAACTGTCAAACTGTCTTCAAATTAACTATACCATTCCCTCCTGCAATAAATGAGAATTCCTTTTGTTCTATATTCTTGTCAGCATTTATGTTGTCAGTGTTTTGGATTTAAGCCATCCTAATAGGTATGGGGTGGTATCTCAATTTTTAATTTCCAATTACATAATGACATATAATGTTAACCATTTGTCCGTATACTAGTTTACCATCTTTATATCTTTTTTTATGTAGTGTTTGTTAAGGTATTTGACCCATTTTTTAAAAATTGAATTGTTTTCTTATCATTGAATTTAAAAGTTCTTTGTATGTTTTAGATAATATTACTTTATCAGATATACATTTTAAAGATATTTTCTCCCAGTCTGTGACTCATATTTTTAATCTCTTAATGCATTGAATTTTCATTCAGGGTAAGTACTATTATCTAAAGGAAACATCAAACAGAAACATTCATTGAATATGTCAGGCATTGTGCAAAGGAAATAGTGCTGAATGAGATGCTCTCTGCATTTAAGAATCCCTGTGTGCAAGGAGAAAGTTGGGAAAAAGAGAAAAAAAAAAGAAAAAAGATTACTCCATAATGTGTGTTATTACAGAGGTGATAAAGGCATCATATTCACCATGAACATAAAAAGTAATACAGAATTAAGGCTTCTTGGTGGAGGTAAATTCAGTCTGACATTTAAAGTACGTTAGATAGTGAGTGAGAAAAAGACTTTGCAGAAAAAGAGGTCATTTTGTGACAAGATATGGACAAGAGAAATAGCATGATTTGTGAGGGTAACCATAAACCTTTTGGTATTTAAATCAGGGGATGACAAGAGATGAGGCTGAAAGGTTAGTTGTAATTAGGTTGTGGAACAACTAGAATGAATCTGAGAGGTGATACACCGAGTGAAAATTTATCTGAATATATTAACATGTGATTAAGAAAGAAGGGCAGAGGAAATAAAGCCTACCTAACAAATAAAATCTGCTCATAAACAATATAAAATATTCATACAAAGTCAATTGCAATCAAAAGCAAGACCATGGCTGCCTCTGCTGAGGAAAAGAGCCTGATTTAATAACAAGACAGTTTGGGTCCGAAGGCACATGCAGAAGTTCACCAGTAGAGCATGGATGTTGAAGTAGGAAAATAATAAAAAAGGAAACAAACAAATAAACAAGTAATCATGCATAACTGATAACATCACAAGGAGGCAACAAGTCCAGTGAGAGGATAGATTTTCCTCACTACCTTTAACAAGTCTTGGGGGTCAATTTATATAAAAATATCTCCATTTTTATATGCAGTTCTGTCTTAATTATATGAATAAACAATGACCATGGTAGTAATTCTTCTTTATTTATTACATTATTATATTTTGTAGAATTCCAAGTAAACTCCAGAGGCTATCTTCTTAACTTTCCAAAATGACTAATCTGAAGAGATAAATTTGCATTTAAAATATTTAAGACAAGGCTCACCTTCACCAGGTAGCTCACTTACCTAAACATTATTTATTTAAATGTGCTTAAGGGCATCCAAAATTATAAGTTGGTCTCATTAAAAACCTCTATTTAGCTAAGCTCCCATTCAGGATGGAGAAAACTGGAAGAAGTATTGCTTCCATTCTAACAACAAAAAAAAACAGATTACACAATCAAAGGTTGTCTTGAATCCATCAGGAACCTCAGGCTCTGCACGGCAATAACATAGAGTGAAAGTTAAAAGAAATATAGGAGTTTCTCAGAAGAGATAGGACATGCGCCCAAGATTACCTGTGGCAGAACATGGAAGGAAAATATACCAGGTGCCATAAAAAGCAGGAAGAATTCAGTTACATGTTTAACACACTCCCAAAGTTGATTTCAGGCTAGCATGAGAGTATGACAGAAATGAATTCCTGGCAGCCACAGACACACAAGTATTCCATTCACATTCACAAATTCTTCACCAACCTCCACTGCATGCTTAACAGAAACACTGGAAATAGGCAGAGCCCCTAGTGATGTCTACCTACAAAGACAATTCAACAAGTTTTATGAAGTTAACGTACACTTAAAATACAACTGAACAATCTCACTCCGGAGTATTCACCCAAGATAGTTTTATTCACATAATATCCTATATGCGAATCTTTGTATTTTTCTATGTATATATATTTGTATTTTTATTACCCCTTTTTATTTCTTCTCTTCTTAAAGAAGACCACTTAACATTTCTTCTAATACTGGGTTGGTGGTGATGGACTCCTCTAGCTTTTTCTTGTCCTTTGATTCTAAACAATTGCCTTGCTTGGTAAAGTAATCTCAGTTGTAGCTCCTTGCTTTTCTATATTTTAAATATTCTGTATCAATTCCTTCTGACCTGAAAAGTTTCTGTTGAGAAATAAGCTGACAGTGTTATGGGAACGCCCTTGCAGTAGCTAACAGCTTTCCTCTTGCTGCTTCTAAGATACTTTATTTATCTTTAACTTTTGGCATTTTAATTATGATGTGCCTTGGTGTGGGCCTCTTTGGGTTCATTTTGTTAGGGACTCTGCACTTCCTGGACTTATGTGTCTATTTCTTTCACCCGATTAAGGAAGTTTTCCATCATTATTAATTCAAATAGATTCTCAATGTCTTGCTGTCTCTCTTCTTCTGGCACTCACATGATGCAAATGTTGGTATGCTGGTATTTGTCCCAGAAACTCCTGAAACTATCCTCTTCTTTATTATTCTTATTTCTTTCTGCTGTTCCTGATTGTGTGTTTCTGCTTCCTTATCTTCACATAGTTGATGTGATCCTCTGCTTCATCTACACTATTGTTGATTCTCTGTAATGCAGTCTTCAGTTTAGTAATTATATTTTTAATTTCTGATGGGTTCTTTTTTCATGGCTTCTATCTCCATATTTATGTTTCCTCTTTTTTTAAATTTCTCACTGATTTGATCTATTCCCCTAATTTTATTGAACATCCTTATAATCAGTGTTTTCAATTCTGGATCTGAGAGATTGCTTGTCTCCATTTTGTTCAGTTATTTTTCTGGAATTTTGTTCTATTCTTTCATATGGGACACTTTTTTTGGTCTCCAAACATGCTGCCTCACTGTTTGTATGTGTTAGATAGACCTGCTGTATTTCCCGGTCTCGGTAGAGTGGACTTAAATATAAGTGTCTTGTGGAGCCCAGTGATACAGCCTCCACAGTCACACTAGCTGGGTGGTCCAGGTGCATTACCCCGTGTGGGCTGTGTACACCCTCTTGTTATAGTTGACATGCCAGTTGGACTGATTTGCCCTCAGACCCATTGGCTTTCAGAATGGCTGTGACCACTGGGGAGAACCTGCTGCACAGTGACCAACCCCACGGAGCAGGACCCACTTCAGCAGGGCTCAGATGCCCTCTGAGTTTTCCCCTTAAGTGTGTTACTTACTCTTGGAGCTATTTGGGTGGTGCTTCAGCCTGAACTGGAGCTGTCCACCAGGTATGCTGGTCCTCAGGCCTCCTAAGAGGTGCAGGCAAAGGTCTGCTCGCAGGGCCATCCGAAATGAGCTAAAGGGTGGTTGGCAGATCACTCCTACTTGTGCTGGGTTTGGGTTCCAGAGAGAGGCCACGCTGCAAACCAAGGCCAGTGAATGTGAGTGTCCAGCCTTGGGTCACTTAGCAAGAGGTACGAAGCAGGCTGAGGCCAGATGCTGCTTGTTTGAGAGATTCTAAGAAAGTGCACAGCACGAGGGAAGAAAAGACATTTATATGGAAAAGCCCCTGGAAATAGCTTTTGTGGGCCTATAAGTTGGGTGGGTCAGGGTCTAAGGGAATCACCAGGGAGGTGCAGAGGTTTTTAGTAAGGTTTATGGAGACTCAGACATGGCATCCACCTCTGTGATCTTTAGAGGAGGGCTCAGCAAAGGGACAATGGCTTCTGCCAGCACTTCTGTATAGATGAAAGCTGTCCCTCCTGCAATCACCATGAAGCCACACAATTCAGTTCCTCCCTGTATGTCCCAATGGCCTTCTAGCTGCTTCCCTAGTGCTGGAGCTCAAAGTGAGAGAGTCTGAGTAAGTCTGTGTGAGGACACTTTAAGGGGAATACCTTTGCCTTGACTAGTGGTTAGAGCACAGGCCAGTTCACTGAAGGGTCATAGGTTCAATTTCTGGTCAAGGAAACTTATCTGGGTTGTAGGTTTGATCCCTAACTTCCATTAGGGTGCATGCAGGAGGCAATAAACTGGTGTGTGTCTCTTTCATATCAATGTTCCTTTCTCTCTCCCCTGCTTCCTTCCACTTTCTATAAAAATCAATGGGAAAAAAATATCTTCACTTGAGGAGTAATAAGAAGAACACTTTGGACTCCAAGCAACCTTCCATGTCACTCAGCCACAATCCTCATTGGTTTTCACAGTCAGGATTGTGGGCACTTCTCTTCCTGGCTGGCACCCTGGGCTGGGGCGGGGGGTAGCAGTGTGGGCCTGGGACCCCTTGCTTCTCAGGGGCAAAGTAACTGAGAAACCCTCCAAATTTTCATTCACTACATGTGGGTATGGGACCAGCCGTTCTGCATCCTTGCTCCTCCAACCAGTCTGGACTTGGCTTCTTCTTTATAGCCTTAGTTACAGCACTTCTGTTCGCCTATATTTCAGGTGGTTCTGAATGATGGCTTTTCTGTACTTTAGTTGTAATTTTGAGGTGGCGTGGAAGGATGGGAGTACCACATTTGCTTATGCCACCATCTTGACCAGAGTTAAATATAGTGGTTTTATTCATAACTACCAAAAAGTAATATGCATGAAATAGTGAATGGATAAACAAACTGTGTTACATCCATATAATGGAAGACTAGTCAATGACACAAATAAATCTCTAAAATGCTTAACATGAATTAATATCACTTTCACTACAAGTTCCAGGAAGCAGAATGGAAAAGCTACACACTGAAACAACTTTATTTATATTACACCCTGGAGGTAAAAATATAGGGATGGAAAACAGATCGGCACTTTCCTTCGGCTGGGGCTGGTTAGGGTTTAACTTGAAGGAAGCATATACGACTTTTTTGAAGAGATGAAACTAAACGATTCTCTTTTTATTGCATTGGTAATTATAGGATTGTCTACATTTGTCAAAGTCATAGTACTATGCACTAGAAATGGTGAATTCTACTGTATGTAAGTTATACCGTAATGAAAATACAATATAATAATGAAACATTGTCCTCTTTTTCAAACTGAGCCATTGACCCTGTCTTGACAAGTGAGAAGAGAAGCCACTAAGTGAGTTTAGTTTCCCGGATCAGTCAAATGCCCATGTTACATTTGTCATCATATTTCTGGTCTCCTTTCTTTAAAACCAAGCTGTAAGTGACTGAACAGTCTATTTGGAAAGCTGAATTCAAAACAGCAAGTGGAATTTTGCATTTTATGCCTATATGTTTAAATTCGCAGCAACGCTCTAACAATACACTAATAAAATAAAATACTCCAAAACAAAATAGTGCCTATTATTTATAACAAAAAAATGAATAAGAATTCTATAGTAGTTTTTAATCAACCTGTTATTTTTAGGACAATAATTAACCTTGAATAAGTGCTATTCCCATGTAATTTGAGAAAATATTTTATTCCAGTAAAATTCAAGCCAAAAATGAGGTGTGTGTGTGTGTGTGTGTATTTGTGATTAGCTCACATTTTCATAAGCTGCTAACTGGTTAAAATTTCTGTGAAATACAGGAGTAGGCAAAAGTAGGTTTATAGTTGTTCATTGGAAAAACACAATAATTAATAAATAATAGTACAAGAATAAATTCCGTGTTTCACATACTCTAAACTGTAAGCCTACTTATGCTTGCACTTATACAAAAAAAAAGGCAGTGTCCTTGACCTTCTCAAAAATAGGTACATATGCCATCTATACTTTTTTACTTGGTTATAATTTGCATGAAGCAACGTAACCAGGACTGTTGCTATGAGGCAGGAAAAAATAAAGATTTCAGTAATGTGCTTTCTTTGTAAACATTGAAGAAAACAGTTAAATGTGCATCTTTGTTCTTATTCTGGCACAAGGGAACCCGGTGGCCCACCTGAAATCACAGATGTCATATCAGGAGCACTACCCTATCTAGCGTCTGACTTCTTGGCAGACTGTCCCAGAGCCAGTTGGTGAGACTAGCAGCTCTTGAATTGCCTCGAGGGCTGTCATATGCCTCAGTGGTGGTTGAATTGGTCCTCTCAGTAATCCTGACCTCAAATTCTTTAGTTTGGTTAGATTATCAAGCTAAACGAGTAAGTGAATAAAAATGAAATAAAATTGAAGTAACTTAATGATTTCAGTAGTCTCATAAAATGAAATTACAACCATTCCCAGATTGGTGTGTCAGAGAGTCAAGTAACTGAAAGTGAGCCATTTGTTTTGCTATTTATGTAATCAGGGCCATTTCATTGATGCTCATTTATTGAGCAGGTATTGTATGCCCATCATTGTTGTAAGCACTGAATATACATCGATGAACAAGCATGGACCTTGTGCTCAATAAGTGAAAGTCTAATAGGCAGGATAAATATATAACAAAATCGAGACATTGCTGCCTAGTGAAATTTTATAGATATCTGAACACAAGACCAAGAAACACACCAAAAAAGGCAACTAAATCTTTTTCAAGGCATTGGGGAAAGTTTCACAGAAGTTAGATATAATTGACCTGAGTTTTAAAGAATAAATATGAATTTGCCAGGTGGAGAAAGAGAAAAGGGCACTTCAAGCAGAAGAAAAGGCACTTACAAAATTAAGTAAATGACGAAATATCAGAAATAACTAAAGAAGAATACATTGAGGAGAGTTGCAGTATATAAAACTGAAGAGTTAGATACAGATTAAATTGATAAATATTGTTTATGTTTATTCTAGACACAGCTCTTTTGTTGCAAAGCATAGAGAATCCTGAATAGACAAACTGAGGGAATAATAAAAAGAAGGCTCTTCAATATAAGAACAGATCATTTATCTCAGGTCCAGACAGCAGGTTGATTTCCTTTCTCACCCCATGATTGTTTCCTGTAAGACACAGTGTAGCTGCCATTCTGTGATCCTTTTCAATTTCAAGATTTGAGGCAGCCTTCAGCACAGACATTTGCTTTTCTATTCTTTGGTCATTGTAGAATTTTTATCTTCATCCAATCTCCTAAATACTCATTAAACATTATTGGAATCTCTGGATCAATTCTCTGTATATCACAACACTTTTCCTTATATCAGATATCTTTGTCCTTTTGCTTTATAATTTGAAGATTTCTTAGGTCAATTTTTTATTGCCTCATGAAATGTCCTGCTCTGTTCATTCTATTAAATCTTCTGCAATTCCCCTCCTCCTCATCCTTCTTCTTTTAATGAATATTAGTCAGGTTAAGCTATACTGCACTAACAAATTAAACCTGAAAATTTAGTGGCTTAACACATTACTAATTAATTATTTACTCAATACATATTGACAATCAGGGAACTTTCCTCCATTTTAGGGCTATGAAATCAGAACCACGTAGCTTTCATTGTCATAGTTTCAGAGGAAAAAATGCTGAATGAATTCATGTAAGAACAAGGCCTACATGACTTTCACTCCCTTTTCATTGTCTGTAGCCAAGTCATTCAACCTAAATGCCTGGGAGGTTAGAGAATAGATTCAGAAAAAGAAAAAGAAAACAATATTTGATAAAAATATATTTGTTTCTGCCATAATTTTAATATCCAGTACATCTATAGGTTATACTGGAGGAAATTTTGTTTAGATATTACCTCCATTTATCTAATTTTTTTTTTGTATTCACCATT
>NW_006299170.1:733395-755951 GCF_000327345.1 Myotis davidii | reverse complement strand
CACCTCCACCCAGAACCACATCAAAATTACAACTAAAATACAAAATAACCATCATTCAGAACCACCTAAAATCTGGCTGTATTGAAGTCTTACAACTAGAGAAATAAGTAAGAAGGCACATTGAGACTGGTAGGAGGGGCAGAGGCAAAGATGGGGCTGGTCATACACACATGTGTGGTGTGTTTTTAATCAGGAGGAATATCTTATCCTGTGAGGAGTAAAGAGTCCCAGCCACACATCAAACCCTTCAGCTAAGGGTTCCAGTGCTGGGAAGAGAAGTCCCCATAACTTTGGGCTATAAAAACAAGCAGGGATTGTGGCTGAGTGACACAGAGGCAGCTGCAGACCAGGCAATTCCTCTTACAGTGTAGGCATCTGACTTACTTGGACTCACTCCCTCTGAGTTCCAGTGCTGGGGCAGCAATCAAAAGGCATCAGGGACATGAAGGAAAGAACTGAATTGTGTGGCTTCAAAACAAGAGCACAAGAAATAGCTAACAGCGGGGGTTGTGGCTGAGTGAGATAGAAGAAGTGCAATCCAGGCACTTCCCATAAAGATTCCATGCACAAACTTACGCAGACTCACTCCCTCTGAGTTCCAGTGCTGGGGCAGCGATCAAAAGGCATCAGGGGCATGAAGGAAAGAACTGAATTGTGTGGCTTCAAGACAAGAGCAAAAGAGATAGTTTTCTTTCAGACAGAAGTGCTGGCAGAAGCCACTGTTCCTTTGCTGAGCCCTCTTCATACACAGAACCTGCAGGTGGGCACCATATCTGAGTCTCCATCAACCTGTTTACTCCTCTCTGTTGATTCCCTGAGACCTTGCTCTATCCAACTTGTGGGCCCACCCATGTCCTTTCCAATGACTTTTCCATACAAATGGCCTGTCTTGGCTTATGCTGTGGACATTCCTAAAACCTCTTAAACAAGCAGCATCTGACCTCCTCATACTCTACACCTTTGGCTAAATGGCCCCAGGATGGGCACTAGCAACAGCGGCCTAGGTTTGCAGTTTGGCTGCTCTCGGGCACTTCCAAGCCCAGCACGAGTAGCAGCCATCTGCAGATTATTTTGTAGTTCTTGCCAGGTGGCCCCAAGCAGAGCACAAGTGGTGGCTGACCTTGGCCTTAACCTAGCAGGAGGGGCCAGAGCCAGCACCCCTGTGGACAGCTTCAGCACCAACCAACCATACCCACAAACAACAAACTTAAGGGGTGGCCTCTGCAGGTACCCCAGCCTCACCAAAGTGAGTTCTGCTCCACTGGTCATCCCCTGCAAAGCAGATTCTCCACTGTGGTCACAACCAGTCCTTGCAGCCAATTGTTCTAGGTGTAAATAACTTCCATTAACATGCTGACAGTAATAAAGGCTCAACTACAATAGGAGGGTGCACAGAGCTCACACAGGAGGCACAGCTGTAGCATCCAGCTCAAGTATCCATGGAGGATGTGCCATTGTGCCCTATTACACAGAAACAAGCACAAGGAGGCAGCCACAATTAGGAGACAAAAAAATGTCCCAAATGAAAGAATGAAACAAAACTCCAGAACAAGAACTAAACAAAATGGAGATAAGAAATCCAGGAGATGAAGAACTCAAAACACTTGATATAAGGACACTCAATAAAATTAGAGGAACTCAGTGAGAACTTCAACAAAGAGATAGGTAATATAATAATACTAGAAAACAGCTTGGCTGCAGGGGCTCAGTTGTTGAGCGTTGACCTATGGACCAGGAGGTCACAATTCAATTCCCAAGCAGGGCACATACCCGGGGCATGCAGGAGGCAGGCAGTCAGTGATTCTCTGTCATCATTGATATTTCTATCTCTCTCTTCCTCTGTATTCATCTCTGAAATCAATAAAAATATATTTTTAAAAAAGAAAACATAAAAAAAGAAGCATGAAGGATACATTACAGAAAATCAACAGTATAGCAGATAAAGCAAAGGATCAAATCAGCAATCCCATATAATAAAACCCTAATATGCAAATCAACTGAACAGCAGAATGACTGGTTGCTATGATGCACACTGACCACCAAGGGGCAGACGCTTAAAGCAGGAGCTGCCCTCAGCCTGCAGGCCCCAGGCCAGCCAAGGCGGGTGCCAGTGGGCCTCCCCCCGGCCCCTCAGTTGCTAGTTGCTCCACCGGTTGCCCCACATATTGGTCCTCATCGCTGGCCAGGCCTGGGGACCCTACCCATGCCCAAATTTCATGTACCAGGCCTCTAGTTTGTTTTTTTAAAATATATTTTATTGATTTTTTTACAGAGAGGAAGGTGAGAGGGATAGAGAGTTAGAAACATCGATGAGAGAGAAACATCGATCAGCTGCATCCTGCACACACACCCCCACTGGGGATGAGCCCGCAGCCAAGGTACATGCCCTTGACCGGAATCAAACCTGGGACCCTTCAGTCCGCAGGCCGACACTTTATCCACTGAGCCAGACTAGAGGTTCAGGCAAGCCTCTAGTTTTATTATAAAAGAAACGAGATGAAAATCATGTGTGCCTCCTACGGATAATCTGTTTAGAATCCTTAGTCTAACATTAAGAGCTTATTTCACAAGAATATGATCATCCAACTAGGTCTGTACAGTGGTTTTAGTTTTACCTAGTCACATACTTTCCTTACTCAGGAGACCTGTGAGTAATCAGGGAAAGTCTATGGCTGAACCTTCAACAGTATCCTGATTGCCTGATAAATCAATATATACTTTCTGACTGATTGTTACTAGTAGTATGTTCCTAAAATACTTATCAAACAATGTCTCATAATACTCAGCAGAATTCCTTTGGGAAATCTTGTGCAAATCTCATCCCACAATGCCCCTCCACCTCTACCACGCTTCAGCTCTTTACAATACAGTACCCCTAGCTTGATCATGGGGGGTGTACATTCCAATAGCCCCAGTGAAAGCCTGAAACCTTTACTAGCACTGAATCCTATACATACTATGTTTTGTACTATACACACATACCCATAATTTAATTTATCAGTTAGGCATATAAGGGATTAAAAATAACAAATCCTATATAATAAAAAAGTAATATGCAAATTAATCCTCACACCCTCACAAGATGGCTGCCTATGACCAGGCCAGCAGGGGAGCTAGTGAGAGACAACCAAATGACTGAACAGCAGGCTGTGTGGAGCGACCAGGCCAGTGTGGGGGGTGTGTGAGGGGCAACCTGGCCAGCAGAGGGCGCAGTGAGGGAGGATTGTGAGAGGGATGTCCGACTGCCAGTTAACCGGCAGTTGGATATCCTCAGAGGGGTACTGGATTTGAGAGGTTGCAGGCTGGGCTGAAGGGATGCCCCTCCCCCCCATGCACGAATTTCATGCACCAGGCCTCTAGTAATAAAATAAAAGAATTATCCTATACAATAAAGAGCTAATATGCTAAATAGACCAAACAGCAGAATGACTGTCTAGACGACCTTCCGGATTAAGCTGGGGCTGTGAGGTGCGAGCCCCTTGCACAAATTTCATGCATCAGGCCTCTAGTAGCAATATACTATAATAAAACCTATGTAAATGTGATGTTTCTCTCTTTCTCAAAATATTTTATTGTATTGTACTCACCTTCCCACTTAAAGAAAGCACTTTACAGCGTCTCTTTGAACTATCCAAACTAACTCTTATGCTTTAGGGCTGTTATTACCTGAACTGTGATCCAGGGACAGTTGCTCTGATAAGCAAGTTGACAGCTACTAAGTAATAATTGGCCAGAGAACGTATACAGCGAGTATATACAGTGATTATATACAGTGAGCATATACAGTGAGTATATGCAGCGAGGAGATAGTGGACAAAGCGATGATTCAGATCCTGGTTAGGACTTAAGAGATTTCATCCAGCTACTCAAAATTATTTCTAGAATTTTCCATTTAACATTTTCAGAACACAGTTGCTGAGGGTAACAGAAACAGCAGGTGAGAGTGCAGAAGGTGAGCCTGTGAATGGGAGTGGCTGCATTTGTTGCACGTCCCTTGAATTGGTAGACAGTGACAATGTCCCTGAAATATTCACTGGACTTCACAGACATCACTAGGTCGCTTAGTCATCTGTTGGCTCCACAAAAGACATGATGAGGAACCTGTGATTGCCTCCTCCAATAATTTCATAGCATTAAAGTTTTAGATTTTAGTAACATAATTTGAATAATGGCAGTTTGGAGCTTTTAAAAAAAAACTGTAGAAATCCAAAATACAGGCTAGATTTTCTTAGACCATGCTCTTTGAATTATCTGAACCATAATCACATGGACTATTTATAAAAATACATATTCCTGAATTCACCCAGACTCCATAAATCAGTGTCTTTGAGTAAAACTTTAAAGAATTTTACAGGAAACCCAGGTGGTTGTTTTTCTAGCATAATGTTTGAAAACCACTGCTCTGGCCTGTGTTTCTGAGGATGCATGTTTTGTGTTTTGTAGGCAAAATGACATCAGACTTCACTTTTGCAGAGGGATCAAGGGTACATCGATACCCAAAATTACTCAAAGGCGTTTTTTTGTTTTGTTGGCTTTTAATGGAAAATAAAAATAGTGATCTTAGGTGATATTCTGCAGTTAGACAATAGATCAAAATCTCGACATATAGGAAGGAGTAAGAGCAGAAGTAGAATTAGCATACCTTATGCATCCTAATTGAATTTTCACACAAACTGCTCTTTGGTTAGATCCATTTATACCCCCTGACTTACTGAGGTGAAGACAGAAAAGGAGAGGACACTAAAGAAAAAAGAAATAAAAAGCAGTATCTGAGAGGTTTGTCCCATCAGATATCAAAGATACTGAATTAAACAGACTAATAAAAAAGCAGAAGCACTTATTGCTAAAAAGGTATATTGATAATAAAATAAATAAAATAAATGTCCATATCAACCCAACAGAAAACTTATCTGATTCCCTCACAGTTATTAGCAGATGTAATGAAATTCTAGCAAAAACATAAATGAGTTTTCTGCATAATGGCTAAATGTAGAAAATACAGAGGAAAGGGAAAATTATATCATAAACCATGTAGAACATCCCAATATGCCAACCAGCAGGCGACTTTAAGCAGATTAATAAATATTTTGAACTAATATAAAAGTAAGAGACAAGGGAATATTACTTTATATAAAAAATTATAGGTACTTTTATGAAAGCAACAACATTTATTACATTGTATTTCTCAGAGAATATCCTGTATATTAAAACATATATTTACATTGTCATCAAAATTACAAAACATAATAAATGCATTACAGTTTAGTACACATAATAGGAGACTGTTTTCTCCTGTTACCTTTCTATGGTCAGCAAACCGTGGCTCCCCTCACTCCAACCTCAAATTGTTATTTGCATATTTTCATTAACGGTATTAATAGCAAACAAGTTAGTATTTTCTGTGCCAAATGCTGTAATGCACAGGACCCTCTCCTCCCCATAGGTTGCTCTCAGGAAAAATGTGTGATATGAGATTTTCAGTCTTTAATATGACTTTAAGTCAATATACACTTCTCTAAAAATGGACGCACATACGTTAAGTTTGAGCTTACAATTTAAAAGTCTTCATATTTCAGAGATCTTAGAACAAATAAATGCAGTTGTGTAAAATATTAGTCAACATAAATTTCAGACTTTCAAACTATTAATGTTAGGGATTTGAAAGGATTTCTGCATTGCAACAAAAAGTTGTGTGTCTTAAACTATATATTCACAATCTTCAAGCAAAGTTTTAAATGCTTAAATTCTGGTGGCACCAGTTAAATTATGTATAAATAAGTATAATGTTAATATCTATTCTATGATATGTTTTACTCACTGTTGTAAATCTAGGCACTGGGTAAAATTTGTGGTACTTTAAGATGATCAAATATTTGTTAAATACTGAATAAAAGAATGCCCAGTTATTATTTTTAGTTTCATATACATTATCTTATTTGGTCATCAAATACCTTAAGTTTATTATAGCATATTACAAGTGGTGTAATATTCATTTTAAAAAATAGCTATATATTTAACTTGATTGCTTGAGAAATTTCTTATGGGTATGTCTTGATTTGAGAAGACCTATTAGGTTAATCCAAATTGCTTTCTCTTTAGAGAAAGTGACAAATGACCTACTCTAAAGATAAGACCTGCACCTAGATGAGGGAATTTAAGAATAAGGAGAAGCATTAACTTTCTAGGTCACACAGCAGTTGATGATGGAGTAAGAATTTGACCGAGGCAGTCAGAATCCTATGCCTGCCCAAGATTTAGATCACTAAGATAACCAAAAGAGCACAGCTGCTTGCAGTTTGGGGGAGGAAGACGTTCCAGGAAGGAAAGAAAAGGGGATTTATAATTTCAGCAGCACATTCCAGGGCAGTGGGGAAGAAACATTTTTACCGAAACTGGGTAGGAATCCATTTTGCAGGAGGTAGAGGTTGGCATGAAAGAAAGAGGAAGACAATGAGAATAAATTATTTTTTGTGTTTACAGTTAAAGAAAGACAAGGAAATAGTCAAGCAGATCGAAGGAGGAAAGTGGATGTGTAAGGAAGGAAAAAGCTAGTGGTAAGGAAAAAATTAAAAGACACATAGAGAAAAAAATGTAAAAGAAAGCAGTATTAGAAGTTCTCAGAGGACAGGAACAAGGGCACACACTGAGAGAATGGCATTAGGCGGAGTAGATCATTTGTCTGAATCTACCATTTAATCATTAGACTAGAACTAGTAATCACACTGAGAATCTAGGTATTTTAAAATGCAGCAGTCTACTTGTATATTTCAAGTTGATTTCAGAACATCTTGATACAGCTGATATCTATATTTTCAAGATAATAGTCTATTTTAGACTATTTTAAGGAATTTCATATACAACTTTTGACGGTACCTATAAACTTCATTTATGAACCATGGAGTTAGTTAGGAAATAGTCATAAATATCTATGTGAATAGATGAACAGTAGAGCCATAAACATCAGCTTGTTTAAACACAACTCTAAACATTTATCTCGCTGAACAGAAGAGGTATTGAAACCTTCTTTAGCATAATGTCTTTGTGATGGCTTTTATGGGAGCAAGGATCCCCAGTCTGCTATCCACATAGAACACTGGATAAATCAGTGCTCCCAAAGTGCATTACTAGGATCTCCACTGCACAGTGATGAAAGACATTAAAAAAACACACACACTTCAGTTAAAAGCCATTGGAAATGTACCTTTCCCAAAATGTAATTGATTCAAGTAATATTGCTGAACTACATGGTGACATGTAGTTTTACACCAGAGTCAGTACTCTGTTTTATTACAATTTTTGAATTTAAAAAAGAGTAAGGGTAAATACAGGAAATTAAGTGGATTTAAATTCATATTTATCTTTGCATTATGAATACCCTAAAAGTACTAGAAGTATTGGGAAAGAAGGACATTATACAGTATTTATATGCTGTTAAAGAAATAGAAGAGAATGTTTTATTTGTTCTACCTCATATATAAATAGTGGTATTATATAATTATATAATATAATTACACAAATTTCCTAATGAAGAGAATCAAAGTAAAAAGTAACAAGGTTTGTCAAATTGGAGCTATAGAATGATATTACAAAGATTCAGGAGGTATAATGTCTTTTGGAAAAGACATTAGAAACTATCTCATCTAATTTGTCACAGATACAAAATTTTCTCTACGGTGTCCATTTCAACATATAATTACCACCTCCTGTGCACCAGTCCCCAGATTTGTAAGATAACTAAGACATGTTTCTTACCCTCAGGAAAAGTACAGTATAGAAGTAAAAAGATCAAGAAAATAAATAGCTTGTAGGTAATGTCAATTTTCCTCTAGTAATTCAACAACACCACAGAAGAGGGAGTGAAAATTGTGATAGGTCAGAGAAGGCATCAGGATGAAAGTAACAATGAGTGGGTTACAGAAGTATTATAAAAACTTATCAGGAAGAGACAGCAAAAATGGGATCAACAAATATTTTAGAAATAAAATAGTGATGTGTTTGAGAAAAGTGGTTTTTAGTGCCTCTGAATGGTAACATACTTATATGTACGTATAACAGTAGATACAAGGGGAAGGTTGTTGGGTTAAGAGATTGGAAAGGTGGATAGGAGCCAGATCATCTGAGTTCTTATATGTCAGGCCAAAATATTCCAACTTTAAACTGGAAGCATCAAGAGGTAGGGGAGAGAATTAAATAAGTGACTGGCAGTATGATCAGATTTGGTTTTAGAAAGATCACAGTAGTGGAGTATGTAGAGTGAGGCCCAATTAAGGACAGGGAGGTCATGCAGGAGTTCATTATAACAGTCCAGACACAACCGAAGGGAAGAAGAACAGGGTTGAGAGATATGCATGCAGTAGAATTCCAAGATGTGTTATTTTATTAGAAATAGGGTTAAAGAATGAGTTGAAGATAATACTTGATGTGTGAAACAGGATAATTTAATTGAAATTAATGTTTATGTAATGCTTTATCCCTGGATGAAATACTTGGTTCAGCCATCGGTGCTTAGGATTCTAAGACTGTGAGCTGCCTTTAATGAATGTAAACTCTTCCGTGATGGTTTTAAGACACTCAGGATGCCACTTACTTTATGGTGATAATGTCCCAGGTACCTGTGATTAGTGAGCATTGCCTTCTTCATAGGCCTTTAGCTGCCACATAAATCAGCAGTGTATGTGTTTCAGGGAGCATTTGTAAATAACTCACAAATTAATTGCTCCTGCTTTTCATATAATTCTACAGAAAGATGAATTAAATTAAAATTATTCTGTAGTTTATTTGGCAGAACAGAGGGAAATTGATCTATTAACTTATGCAAAATACGGTATATACATATATATATATATATATATCCATTTTATGGTTATCTTGAAAACCATAGTTAAGGAAAAAATCCATTTGATGTGTTGTTGGAAAAAGCACTACAGAAAGTTAACTTCCCCATATCAAAACGACATGCTTGGACCATTTTACAAATGAAGATGTTATGAGGGCTATTCCACCTTTGTAGAAATCGCTATCACTGAGGCATCTGCGCCAATGTTTATTTAGCTTCTCTGTGCTCATACCGTCTGCAGAATGAGCTTTACAGAAAATAATGATTTGGATCTCAATTTCAACCCTTGGCATAGCTCTCTTGGGACGAGTTTGTACTCACTGTTTGGCTCAGGAATTTAGGCTGCTGAGAAGAAAATAAAATTATCCAAGAAGCTTTAAAATTTTATCAGTAGCAATTTTATCTTATACTTCAGAATGCTCAATCTCAGTTTTTTTAAGGAAAAATGTCTCATTTTAATTTCTATTTTTATGACCTCTAACCCTATTTGTATTGTACCATGGATAAGGTAGAAAACACTGTTCTAGTGTATAAGTTCACAAAGTTTATCTCTTTGGCAAATCCAATCATTAGAAAATTAGTGGTGTAACAAACAAACGAGAAATTATAAAATACGCTAGGTATTTTATAATATTATTTCCAATTTTACAATTTTATTAAAGACTAATTTACATGAGCTCAAATCAAACCATTTTATGTATACAGGTGATGAGTTCTGAAAATTTTACAATGTTGTATAAGTACAACCAAAATTAAGATATAGAACATTGACCTAATTCTAAAAATTTCTCTGCTATTTACAGTTGATCACCTCACTAAACTCCTGGCTCTAGGTGAACAATAATTTACTTTTGTTGAAATAGTTTGAGCTTTCTATAATTTCACATAAATGGATTCACACAGTTGTAGTCTTGTATTTTGCTAATTTAATTCAGTATTATGTATTCAAGATTTATCCTCATGTGGTTGTTTCTATTGCTGAGTAGTATACCACTGTATGGATATACTATAATATATCCATTCACTGATTTACCAATTTGAATTTTTAAAATAATTTAGTGATTGTGAATAGCGTTGCTATTGATGGTCTACTGAAAATGTTATGATGGAAACAAGAAAAGGAGTGATGAGAAGAAGGGTCATGAGCCAAGGAAGCCAGGTGGCCTTCAGAAGCTGAAAAAGATAAAGAAGTGGATTCTTCCTCAAAGTCTCCAGAAGGAACACAAACCTGCCGACAGGTTTTAGACTCTGTCCTACAGAACTGTAAAATGATGAATTTGTGTTGTCTCAAGCCAGTAGCTTGTGATATTTTGTTACAGCAGTTATAGGACTTCAATCAGGAGAGTGAATGAGGCTGTTCTGGCTAGGACCAATGAATAGAAGGGGTGGAAGATGATACTGCCTACACTGTGGGACTTGAATTTTTGTATGATATCCAAGGATGAGAGATGTATTTTGTTCAAAATTGAGATTTGATGTGGCATGATGTCTGATGTGCTCTACCTGGTCAGTTTGTTTGGCTAACATAACTCAGCTTGATTTGATATGAAACCAAGAATAAAGGATGAGATCTGACCATTCTGGGTAAATTGATGTAATCCCCTGATGCATGTCAGGGACTTCTGGGCATAATATGAAAAACATTTTTGCAAAGGCCCTCAAGGGTTTGTGAAGGAAAGCAGGAGTTTTTCATTGGACCATAAAATGGATGGGAGTGTATTTTCAAGGTTCACCAAGAAACCAATAGAGAGGACTCAAATAAACAAAATTAGAAAGGAAAGAGGTGAAGTAACAACAGACCTCACAGAACTACAAAGGATTGTAAAAAAAAAAAATGTGTAGTACAAACAACTCTATTCCAACAAACTGGACATACACCAAAAAAATGCAATCTTCCAAAACTCAATCAGGAAGAATCAGAAACCTGAATAGGCCAGTAACTACACACACAGATCCTCAAAATTCCCATCATTGTCTCCTGAATGATTCACTGGACTGTTTGTCCCCACTGACAAATCTGGATGAAATGACCATTCACATGACTTGATCAGTCTTCAGCCAGTCTTCTTTTCCATGCTGCCATTTGAACTTTGATCCCCCTTCAACCTGATCCAGCATCAGAATTTAAAACAACCCCTTTAATGGCTTCTGTTGAGAAGACAATAAAGAGAAAGGGAGAAGGAAAGAAGAAAGGAAGGAAAGGAAAGAGGAGGGAGGAAGGGAGGAAGGAAGGAAGGAAGGAAGGAAGGAAGGAAGGAAGGAAGGAAGGCAGGAAGGAGGGAAGGAAAGAAGGAGGGAAGGAAAGATCAGGAGAAATATCTTTTGTTCAACTGTTTGATTCCACCAAACACATACATCTGGGTCTTTCTAGTTTTGTTTACTTCATAAAAAAAAAAAAGCCATTCTGTCTGATCTTTGAGACACTTGCAAATCTTATAGTAAGAGTGCTCTCCTTTTTACAACCGTCCTCCTCACCTTTTACCATATTGCCTCACACTCTGTTGCAATAGTCTTTATCAACAAAGTCTGTCCTTACCAAAAGTCAGATTTGCTTTTATCTGCTACTTATAAAGGATGGTTAAATAGCACTACCTGAACTGATCAATCTTATCACCAAGAGTAGACAAATCAGGCAGTATAAAGTTCTTAGTATGATCCACAGGAAATACAAGTCACCACCTATGAGGTATTCTAGCCAAAACACAAACAAACAAACACTCCCCTCCCCCCCAAAAAACTCAAAAAACAAACAAAATAACAACTCGAACTTGAATTTCACCATGTTTAGCTCCAACTACCCATTATAGGAAATAGAAAAGGTGGAAGAACACATTTTTAAAAACACTACTAGGTTTTTAAACAAGGTCATGGAGAATTCTACAGGACAAATTACCCAGTTCTTTCGATGAACTATTCTCCTGAAGAAAATAGGGGAGGGGGAAGAAATCTTAGGTTCAAAGATATATTAAGAAAAATGCCTAGACTTTGATTGGACCTTGATTTTAATTATCTGCAAATAGATATTTGAGAATATTAGGGAAATTTTAACATGGACTGATTATTAGATGGAATTATTAATTTTGTAGGGTCTTATTGCAGTTATGTTTTTGAAATTGCCTCACTTACTAGAGATATATGCTGAGATATTTATGGATAAAATTGCATGCTACTTGATATTTGCTTTAAAATATGCAGCCAAAATAAAAACAGGGGAGGCAAAGATAAAACAAATCAACAAATGCTGCTATTTGTGATGGATTGTGTAATGGGCACATTAGGGCTCTGTATACTACTCTAAATACTTTGTGTATATTTGATAGTCTTAAAAATAAATGTTTAAAATAATGACTCTGAACTTACAGTTTCAATTCTGTCATGAAAAATAGCTTGTAAGTCATCATTTCTGTCCTGTCAACAAGAAAAAAAAATGTTGAATAAACTGAAAATGAGATAACTTTTCTTGGGTCTATCAGGGAATTAAGGACACAGTCCAAAGTGGAACCAAAATATATTCAGAATCAAGAAAAGATCAGCTTACTTGGAGTAGAAGCCATTGGGACCATGGACTGTGAAGGGAACGTAAGTGGTAATTTTGATGAATTGCCGAAGACAGTGAGAAACTCCGGGGTGCCGAGTCTGAAGGGACAACCATACATTCATGGCTTCTACTGCCAAGAGCCCCATCAGGTCCGCATGTGAAAATCTCCCCAAAACATTCACTTTAGTCTCTGTCACGAAAAGGGAAAACATAACCTTTTTGAAATATTCTCAATATTCTTGGAACATTCTTCATAGCAAGGAACTACTTTCTAAGGAAACAACAACAACAACAACAACAAAACCCACAAACAAACAAAACAATTACCAGATCCTTTCCTGACCTGAAGAAGGACAGTTTCTCACTCTAGGCCTATCTGGCCTTCCTGTCTCTCGAAGGGTAGAAAACGTGTTAAGTAACACTTGTGAAGGCCGCAGCCCTGGGGCCAAGGCCCATTAAGAAATTGAGATTTATGATGTATCCACAGGGGTTCATGAATTGTGATAAGTGAACGATAGTCACATAAAATGTTAATAGTAGGGGAAATTGGGTGTGGGATATATGGTATCTCTATGCAATCTTTACAATTTTTATGTAAAAATAAAACTATTCTGCCCTAACCGGTTTGGCTCAGTGGGTAGAGTGTCAGCCTGCGGACTCGAGGGTCCGGGTTCGATTCCGGTCAGGGGCATGTATCTTGGTTGTGGGCACATCCCCAGTAGGGGGTGGGCAAGAGGCAGCTGATCGATGTTTCTCTCTCATTGATGTTTCAAACTTTCTATCCCTTTCCCTTCCTCTCTGTAAAAATCAATAAAATATATTTAAAAAATAAATAAAACTATTCTAAAATTTAAAAAACAAACAAGAAAACCAATACTTAATTATAAAATTATCTAATATTCCCCCATACTTTACCACTACATGGATAGGGCTTTATTATAATAAATAGAGGCCTGGTGAACAGAATTCATGCACAGGAGGGGCAGTTCCTGAGCCCGGTCTGCACCCTCTCCAATCCAGGACCACTGGCTCATAACCATTCACCTGCCTGCCTGATTGCCCCTAACCCCTCTGCCTGCCTGCTTGATCACCTCTAACTGCCTCTGCCTGCCTCCTTGATGCCCTTAATTGCTCCCCTGCCAGCCTGACTGCCCCTGCCAGCCTGATCGCTCCTAACTGCCTCTGCCTTGGCCCCACCACAATGGCTTTGTCCAGTAGGACGTCCAGAAGGATGTCTGGTCTATCCCATCTAATTAGCATATTTTACCCTTTTATTAGTAGAGATAGTGGATTACAGCTGGAAGAGCTACAAGACACAGACACTACTTAAGAAGGAACCCTTTGTCCCTCTTTGCCAAAAATAATGGGAGAGACAAAGCAAAGACAGCCAAAGGAACTGAGCCTCTGACACCCACAGGTGCTGCAAATATTAAACACAGCCCAGCTCCATCCAGGATCTGCATGGCACCTCACACTGGGGCCTCCTTACACAGGTCCTGTTACTTGAAATGTCACGTCTGGCTTTTAACAAGAGTTACAGGACATGAGGCAAGGAAAAACCAAGTAGGCCAACTTTGATCCAGCACATGATTAGTTCATTTTGATTTAAAACTAGCAAATTAGTAATAAAATATAGGATTAATAAATATGTGCAACATTTCTTAGTCGCCATGTATCTTTTTTTTAATTTTATTTGAAACTCAAGACATTTCTAGGACATGTTTGCTGACATCTGTAGCAATTTGTGATCGACCTTCCAAGTTAAGTAGCCTTGGTTTAAAAAACATTTTTATAAAATTGTAATATTCATGTGTAACTCTAACAATTAGGTGGATTCTTTAATTTTATTGGGAAAAAGAAATGTCTAAACCCCTTCTTCCTAAGGAAAATAAATAATCTTTTGGTAAAGAAAATTTTTCTTTAAAAGGCAAACAGAGATAGAGATGGCTTTGGCTATCCCATTCATTCAGTGACTACACTCTTGTCAACTGGTTTGAAGAAATAACATCTGACAAGGTTAATACAACTGATTTATTCTGAAGGTGAATAATATTTCAGAAACTGTAGAAATGTGTTTTGTTTTTAAACACACACACACACACACACACACACACATAGAGAACAAGTGCCTCTATGGATCTGCGAACAAATTTAACAGCCATGAATGACACGGCAGCTGCAGGATATATATAGAGGGAAATTACACATTTGGAGGGAAAGACTGAGATGTTGAAACAAGAGCTAAATTAGAGAGGGGTGGACTCAGACGCCAACCAACCCTCAGAAGCCATGAAATGCAAAGCTCAGTGTATTAAAGTCAAGTTCTTGTCGGACTTGGAGCGAGGCCAAGGCAGGCTGGCCGGATGAGTCTGGAAATGAATGCCTTTGAGAAGTATTTCGGGGACTCATGCTTAGGAGGATGGGAGCAACAGTGGCGAGATTTAATGGGGGTGCGCAGGGCATAGATGCCCCTGAAGAGGCTGTTGCTCTACCTCATCCACGACCAGGTGGCTTAGCTCCACCCCCTTGTGGAAGCAATCCTGCACTTGTCCCCACCACGCCCAGGAGGAGGGCCAGGACTCAGAGCTGCTGTGCCATTAGCCAGGCATTGGCCTCGGGGGCCTTAGTAGTTTAGTTTAGTCTCTGTCGCCCAGGCCACATAGTTGCAATCCTGAGAGAGAAGCAATCCTCACCCCATCCTGACCACTGGCCTTTGTTAAGCTTTGATTATATTTCTGTGAGCTTGGGAGAGAGGCTTTCTTTTAAACTAATCTATTGCCTTCCTAATCCTCCCCTTATCTGATCCCCTTTTCAGATCTTCTGGGGGGTTTCGTGCCCTATGCTATCCAATCTTTGGCCAAGATTTTTCCAGGCTAGCCTCCTCGCCTTTATGGTCCCCATTTGGACTCCTACCTAGCATCCCTCAGAGGTTTGCCTTGTCATCTGCCTTCTACTGCGCATGCCTCAGCAGAAGAATTACCCCCATCGCTGCTTCTTGGTCCACCTGCTAGTCTGTGGACCAGACCAGTTGTTCCCAGCAGAGATTGGAAAGCTGGTCTTTCCTGCCTAGTTGGGGATTGAGCCCCTTTGGCAGAGGATGCAGCTGTCTCCTAGGGTGACTGTGAAGCTGTAGTTTCCCAGTTAATTCCTGCTTAATTAGATGTCTGGCTCCCTTCTCTTTCATTAATATCTAACTAGCTGCCTGCTGTAACAAAGTCATTGCAGTGACTTAAAAACTATATATGTTCCTTGATTTCTGCTAAAGTTTCATTGTTAAGCAATATACGGAAACAGCAATATCTATTTCAGGTACATCAGGGAAGGGTCAGAAGAAGGTAAAGAGATAGATGAAATAGAATTAGCTATAGGTAGGTATTTATTAAAGCTGTGTGCTGGATATATGTGATTTCATAGCACCCTGCTTCTTATAGTTTTATTTGCTAAGTTTTCCTCAATAAAATATTTCACATTTTTCCTTTGACATTGAGAATATCAATGAATTCTTACTGGTCCACCTACCAGCAGAGTATCAAGACCTTTCATTGATGGATTCATTGTTTATTGTCTTGGATTTATCACATTTGCTCACATTTCAACCAAGAACTTAGAGGGGAAGTAAAAAGAATGATAACACTTATCATCAGATTCTAAAGAGTACTAGAACAATGATAATCATGATGCATTTGCAGTAATTACACAATATTTCCCAAACTTAATAGAGAACAAATGAATAAAGGCAAAGTAATCAGTAAACTGGCAGAATAATCAAAATTTTCGTCAACCAGAGCCACCTGCATGGAGTCTGCTGTTGCTCAATAAGAAGAAGAATTTAACACATTCGAATCATAATCTCATCATAAGGTCAGAATAGTTCTGTTTATTGTAAAATAAAACTGCTTTACTTCCTGCAACTTAACATTTTCTCTTTACTACAGATGCTTTGTATTGAGAAAGTGACAAATAAAATTCGCTTTATTATTGGCAAAGGAAAGGAAGTAGGTAAGACATCTAATAGTGAGTTACTGCCTTGGGACCCCCGTCCAGTTAGCAAATTCTCATGGTTCTCAAGGTCATCAGTCAGCATTTCCTGTATGCCTGAGGGTGAGACAGAGCACTAAATATCTTGGGTGAGTTACAGTTCAAGCAGAACACGCAGCTGCCAATAATGTAGATGAGTTGTTAATGATTTCACAGTCACATATTTTACTTGATAAAAATTTAATGTAGCTATTTGACTGTTGAGTCCCTGAACTCTGCTGCTTCGAAATGCCCTCTCTCTATAATAAAATCTTATTTAAAGCACCAATCAGGAACTAATTGAAAATGACTTATTTCTGCTAAACAAGATATTTCATTTAATTTTGTGTCTTCCATTCTCTCAATACCACCTTAAATTCAAGCCATTCTAAGGGCTGTTGAACCTGCTGATTCTTTCATAATATCCTCTCTTTTTATCCCTGGTTTGCTATAGGCTCACATTGTTTCTCACGGGGTCTAATGCAGTAACTATGACCTTGTCTCCCTTCCTACAACAGTGACCCCACCCTGTCCCTCATATACTCTGTGTGAGGGGGATTTATATATTTATATAATGATTGCATTTATTGCCTAAAATTCTTCAATAGTTGTTCCTTGTCTTCAGAAAAATATCCGACTTTCATAATTTGGCATGTTAGATATTTGATGATATCATGCCTGCTTTTTCTTCTTGTCATCTCCAACCATGCCAGCAAGCCTATTTCTAGCTTTGCTCATCACTTGTTCTTCAAAATTGCCATTTTTGTGCTATTATATGTAACTTTCTTCCATTTGCAATATTCAACTTTTCAAACAAGTTACCTGCTCATAATTTTTAGAACCAGGTCTCTGGGGGACTTTGTTTTAGAAGTTTTCAATCACCTCTCTGAACCATTCCAGGTAAACATAATTTTCTTTGTATTCTCCGTGCCGAAGCAAATCTTTACCTTCATTTTAACATGTATCACTTTAATTGTTGGTTTTGTAAGTGGTATTTCTACTAGGTTGAGCTCCCACAGACAGGCTTTATTGCCTTAATTTTCTATATAGCTTTGTGTCCACTACTCTGTCTGGGATGTAATAGAAACTCACTAAATGTTTACTATATATATTAACATTTTATAATAACAACTGTTCTCAAGATATGTCTCCTTTTTAATGCTGTCTTTTACTCTGATTTCATATTTATCTTGAGAAAATAACTCATTGAGCATTTTACTCCTATTTAAAAATTTTAAAACACTTCTCATTGCCAAGTAAATAAACTCCAAGAGTGCCTTTCAGTAGTTCTTTTTCCATGTTTTTTGAAAAGCTCTTTTTTAGATGAGGTGTACCCAAGTAAATTAGATATAGTTACTCCCTTTCTTTACACAAAATCTGCCTATCTTTGTCTTCAAATATTTTCTCATGCATTCCTTGTGCCTTTCGTGTTTTTGATTATTAAAAACTAGAAGCCTGGTGCATGGATTCCTGCACCTGTGAGGTCCCTCAGCCTGGCTTGCAGGGATCAGGCCAAAACCAGCTCTCTGACAACCCCTGAGGGGTCCTGGATTGAGAGAGGGCAGTTCTCAGGTGACTCACCTTGGAATCAGGCTTCCTTCTCTCTGGTTCTGGGTGCATCACCGGAGAACCACCACTGCCAAGTGACCACAGCTCCTGTGTTGAGCATCTGCCAACTGGTGGTCAGTGCGCATCATAGCTACTGGCCAGTAGGCCAATCACTTAGACTTATATATATAGGCTAGCGGCCTGGTGCATGAAATTTGTGCACGGGGGGTGGTGTCCCTCAGCCTGGCCTTCACCCTCTCCAATCTGGGACCCCTCGGGGGATGTATGACTGCTGGTTTAGGCCCGACCCCAATTAAACCAGCAGTCAGACATCCCTCACACAATACAAGACTGCTGGCAAAAGAGCTCCAAACTTGTGAACGGAAAGAAAAGCCCGGACCCTTTACCTTTCAAGGATATTGTGGTACATGAAAAGGCAAAGTTTGTGGTGAATGAGAGCAGCTAAATTGAGGTCAGACTGTTTTTGTAACTTGGAATTTCCTTCTGTGTAGGTACAAAAAAAAAAAAAGACTGCTGGCTCCTAACTGTTAGAATCACCTGCCTGCCTGCCTGATTGCCCCTATCCACTTCTGATTGCCAACCTGATCTCCCCTAACTGCTCCCCTGCAGACCTGGTGGCACACAACTGCCCTCTCCTGCAGGCCTGGTCACCCCAAATGCCGTCCCCTGCAGGCCTGATCACCCCCAACTGCCCTCCCCTGCCAGCCTGATCACCTACAACTGCCCTCCCCTTCTGTGACTCACCGGCTCCACCAAGACCAGCCTTCCCTGAGCAAGGCAGCGGAGATGACAGGACTGCCTCCTCTGCACTGCACAGAGCTGCAGGACCCCCAGGCCTCACCACGTGGTGCGGCCACTGGGCCCACCTCTGCTGTGTGCATGGCCATCTTGTGGCGGCCATCTTGTGGCAGCTATCTTGTGACAACGTTTTGCGAGGGATCGTGCAAGGGTGTGATGCCACCTAGGCTTTTATTATATGGGATTATAAAGACCTAGCCAGTTTGGCTTAGTGGATAGAGTGTCGGCTGTGGACCAAAGAGTCCCGGGTTCAATTCTGGGCCAGGGCACGTGCCTTGGTTGCAGGCTCTTTCCAAGTTGGGCCCTGGTCAGGGCTCATGCAGGAGGCAACCAATCCATGAGTTTCTCTCACATCGATGTTTCTCTCTCTTTTTCCCTCTCTCTCTCCCACTCTCTCTAAAATTCAATGGAAAAAATGTCATTGGGTGAGGATTAACAACAACAACAAAAATATATAGAATCTACACTAGAAAAATCATAGGCAATCTTATCATATCTAATTTTATTTCACTGTTAGAGTAATTTTCTCATTTCCTATGGGTTTAATTAAAAACAAGAACCACACAGTAATTTTTATTTCTTACAATATATTGTACATCACAATTGATCAATAAGTTTTTGTTGTATGAAAAATGAATGAATGAATAACAAATAAGTAGTTAGTATATGTGTACAAGTATATGTGTGTGTATTTGTGTGTCTACCAAGTTGATTGCTATAACCTAATTATGGAGATTCTGTATTGCACTTTCTGAGACATTTTCAAAAATAGGTAATTCCTTGAAAATTTCAGTTAAGTCTATCATATAAATAAGATAATTGTTTAACGATTAATAGGAAATCGGGTCATTGTTAATGACTAAAAGCAATATTCAAAATCTTTTAAAAATTATGGAAAGTCAGAAGTTGTAGCAATGCAGAACAAAACAGAAAAATTACAGAAAATGCATTTATCACTATTATTAGGCATATGTGCCATTTTTAAAATGTAATTTACAACCTCTAAGTCTTATGCAAAACTAGATGGAAGAAAGAAGAAAAGGGGAAAAAGAGTAAAGTGTATTTTGAATAATTTCCTGACAAGAAGAAAATTTACTTAGTTCAGTGCAGCACCAGCTCCCAGAGGCATGGAAACTTATCCCAACAATACTTCTAATTAGTCTATTTTTATAGCATGTTAATACCTTGAGTAGGTTCTGACCTTAACATGTTAGTCATTTTTAATAATTACTTGTGGATAGCAGAAATCATTTTCTTTTTTAAAAATATATTTTATTGATTTTTTTACAGAGAGGAAGGGAGAGGGATAGAAAGTTAGAAACATCGATGAGAAAGAAACATCGATCAGCTGCCTCCTGCACACTCCCCATTGGGGATGTGCCCGCAACCAAGGTACATGCCCTTGACCAGAATCGAACCCAGGACCCTTGAGTCCGCAGGCCGATGCTCTATCCACTGAGCCAAACCAGTCAGGGCTAAATCCTTTTCTTTATAACTTATGTGTCTCACTGAATTTAGTGAAATATCATATATCACTGGTTCACTTCAAATTCAATTTTGCCAGACTATTTTCACCAATATACTTTTAGCAACATCAGAAATGCTTCCATGTGATCAAAGAAAACATAGACATTTGAAGCTATCAATAAACCATCATTACAAGTAATTATAAAGCCATTCATTTTATAGAATCATTACTGAAGTTAAATTTTAAGTTTAGGCATAAATAAATAAATCACATTTAAGTCAATTAAGTATAGTTTAATGAAAAGTTTTAAACCATACATACAAATTTTAAAATAAATTCTATTTCTAGAAACTGAATGTAAGTAAATTAAGGTAGGTAAAAATAATTGGTTAGAGGGATGGCTTTTGCAGCACTGTTCATTAGAAAAAACTGCAATATGGCAATAATAATAGTATTGCATTGAGCACTGTGTATCTAGTATTCATAATATGTGGCTAGATATCGAGCATACTTATACTTATTCACTTGGGTAGTATTCACAAGTGCAAAAGAATAGATATACCACTTATATATGTCATGATTGTCATTTGTACAGTGTAAAAGATAAGAATAGGATCTGGGTCTTCATATCAACACAACAAGCCCTCAGTCCTTGATCATTACTTATGAGTTTATCATCTAGGCAAATTGTTTTGTATTTCTGGGTCTGTTTTCTCAAGTGCAAAATAATGTACCTAATGAAATGGTTTTAGATGCCTAATACATAAGGAAAGATTTATATTTCAATGTTGGATACACCAGAAAGACAACAACAAACCAAACAAAAAACTACCACTCCCCCAACACACAAGTACAGCTCAGCTCTATTTTGATTCTAGTTGCAGTGCTTAGCCACTAAGAAGTAATGAGGTGGTGTCTAAAATTTATATACTTGCTATGTTTTTATGTTCCTCACCATTCAGTTAGGATCTAGACTAGATTGAAAGCAAAGTGATTTCAGTTGACCTGTTAGCCTAGATCAGTGGCCAGAAAACCGCGGCTCATGAGCCACATGTTGAGTGTGGCTCTTCCACAAAATACCACATGCGGGTGCGAACATACAGTGTGATTGAAACTTCGTGGCTCATGTGCAGAAGTCGGTTTTCGGCCTGGGCGAGTCTATTTTGAAGAAGTGGCGTTAGAAGAAGTGGGGAGTGTTGGTTGGTCTGGCGACAGGAGACACAGCGCAGGCAGGCCGCCAGGATACGCAGTGTTGGTGAGGTACATTGTTTTGAGGTACATTTGCTGAGGTCGACCCCTTCCAACTCTCCCATCCACATTCGTCTTGTATACTTGTTTCAGATAGACGAGTGTGGATGGGAGAGTTGGAAGGGGTCAACCTCAGCGGACGTACCTCAATCAGATTGAGGATGTTTTTAGCAAAGGCCAGCTTAGGAGTCCCCTAATTAAGTTAATAACAATGTACCTACCTATATAGTTTAAGTTTAAAAAATTTGGCTCTCAAAAGAAATTTCAGTCATTGTATTGTTGATATTTGGCTCTGTTGACTAATGAGTTTGCCGACCACTGGCCTAGATTATCTAAACATTTCATGATATTGGATTTAACAAGAAATATTTCAAGTTCTGATAACTATATCATTTATAATTTAATTTAAAATGTAACAAGTCATAATAATGGCATTAAATTGTCTTCATTGAGTTTATATTCCTCCCACAAAACAAAACAAAATATCCTGTAATGAGATAGAAACATTGATGACAGAGAAATATCCATCAACTGCCTCCCGCACGCCCTGTCCCCACTGGAGATCCAGCAAGTCTGAAACCAGGGCATGTGCCTAACTGGGAATCAAACAGGTAGTCTCTTGGTTCCTGGGTTGACGTCTAACCACTTAGCAACACCAGCAGGGCCTTTTCCTTGACTTTTACGGTTTCTAGAAGCCACTTATACCCTCTGCCTAATGAATGGCTGTTTCTTCGACTTCAAGGCAGCAGGATATCATCTTCAAATCTCTCTCTCTCTCTCTCTCTCTCTCTCTCTCTCTCTCTCCCCCCCAGGTACAGGACACTGATGTCTTTGGGGGGTGAAATGGGGGATAGGGAACCATGATTTTGTTTATCATGCCTTCCTTCTAAACAATCTTTTACCACTAATTTTATTTTGGGATAATTGCACACACTTATTAATATCCTTCAGTGATTTCCCATCAACTCCAGGAAAAATCCAAGATCTTACCACGAAGGTCACTACTCAGTAGATTTCCATTTCCATCCATAACTTTCACCATCTTCTGTTCCAGCTGTACTGACATTGTTCTTTCCTCTTCA
>NW_006299170.1:723563-733360 GCF_000327345.1 Myotis davidii | reverse complement strand
CTACACATGGCCTGCTCCCTTGGTCCAGGTAAGAGGCAAAATGGGAATAAATTAAGTGATAACATGATAAATGAAGAAAAGAGGAGATTTCAGTGGCATATAGGAAGTATAATTAGTTTTGCTTAGTGATCTCTTAATTGTGGGATAACTAGTTTGAGGGGTATGAAAGAGGAAATTAGGAAAACAAAATTCTAAACAAAGAACAGGTTTTTGGGTGGAGAAAGATCATAAATTTAGTTTATGATATACAGTTCAAAATATACAATAGATGTTAGGGTAAGAGAATTGTTAACTTTTATGGACCTTTATGCAAAATTCAAGACTATCTTTTATAGTCAATGGCCTAGTATGCATTTTAAGTATATATCTAAATATTTGAATTATACATTTTAAAATCCAGACAAACATCTACAATAAAAGAAGTTGTCATCTACAAATACTCCCCTGTAATGGCCTCTGAGTGTTCCTTCTCAGGTGTTCTGCACAATCTTACAAGACCAATGCAAGTGATAAATGAAAATATTTTTTATTTGCACAGTAGTGCCAAGCATCTTGCCAGCTGTAAAAGACAGTTGGCGCACAATCCTCAGATGTTAGTTTACTCAGTGCTTTTGATTTAATTCCAGGAGCAGGCTATGAATAGCTAACTTGGTGAGATTTGTCTTTAGTTTGCTTGCAAAGCTTTATTTGATGCTGATTCATAAATTATACTTGCTGCATTACAGAATCTCATTATCCTTCATTAGAAAAAAGCGTACTAAATAGAAGTTAGTATTCCATGGCAGACACTGCCTGTGAAATGAAAGAGCAATGAAGGCAATGCCATTGCAGTTTACATAAAGAGGCAAGAAAATTCAGGCTCTAATCCTTTTGTCTTTGATATGTAGCATAGCATAAGTCTTAGAATACAAGACAGTACTTAGGCTAATATCTGATTAATATATAAGAACAATTAGTAAACTCTTTAGTCAGGAGATGTTTATTATATCCTAAGCCCTTCACAAAAGACTGTAGCTAATATAGTGCCTGGCATATAAAAACATGACTGATAAGTCTTTAAGTAAATGTGATTATCAACTTTATTCCCATAAGTGAAAATAATTGTATTTGTCAACTAGGAATTTTAAAATCTGCATAAGGGGATATTAAATATTCATTACATAGCTATTTTAACCAACATATGCAATGCTTATGACTATTTCCCTTTACACACATGTATACATACATGCACAGACACACAATTTAAGACACAAATTCAATACTTGTCTCTAATTTCTCCCTTACTTGGTTATTATAATGTTTACAAAGTACCTTAAGTTGATAAAGAAATAGAAAACAAAATCTATACCTCAAGGACCTAATGGTATAATAGAGAAAATATAATGGAACAAACTAGAATACCCTTAATAGTCAAGTCACTAATTTCAAATACATTTATATCATTTTAAAGACGTGCAAATATATAGTGACAGGAGAAGATCTGACTTTGGGTGGTGAAAACATGGCACAATATACAGATTTTGTGACATTGAAACCTACATGATCATGTCGACCAATGTCATCCCAATAAATTTAATTTAAAAAATATGCTATGCAATGCATGCATATTATCATACAGGTTCTAATGAAGGTTTCTGTTTGGTCTTATAGTGTGATTAAGACCTTTTCAACAGCAGAAGAATAAAGGTCATCTGTTTACTTCAGGAATATTATGATCAGCACAAATTGATATTGTTAACTGGTAATGTCCGTGATCTACATGAAAAAATATCTCAGAAATAGTCCAGTTATTCTGGAGTCTATGCCTGCATCTTTACCATCATACATTGGGCTTAAAAGTCAGAATTCACATTTTCTGAAATAGCTGGTCCTGGGCATTTACTTTTCTTTCAGATTACTTATAAAGTATGGCTAGGATGACTTAGACCAGGCCAGGATAATGAAATTTAGTACCAGGACTTTAATTCCAACTAAGAAAGAGGGTCTTTTTTCCATGGTATCCAAGCTGGAAAGATTGAAGCTGGAGCTCCTGAGAGTCTGCCTGATAGAAAATACAACACAGAGAAAGTAAAACGGAGACATGCAGAGAGAGTTCCACTTGGCCTGCAGCCAACCATGCATGTAGCGGACAATGATGAAGATAAAGGTCATGTCTATACTTTTTAGTTTTACAAGCCAATAAATTCCTTGTTTTCCCTCAGCTAAAAAAAAAAGTGCATACTAAATATCTAGAATTTAGTGTACTATAAATCAGATGCTGTCTTTTTTTTTAATCAAATATTTTAAACCAACTTCTTAAAATAGAAAGTGCTTGTTAGAACTGGGAACACTTAGATTTTAGGGGAGTCAGTTTTGAAGAGCTTTGGAAACAACTAGAAGCTAATAATTCAGAAAACACAGGACATTTAATTACAGCTGGACCAAACTCTGCAGCACAAGAGCCTTTGGTGTTCCCATCATTCCAAGCTGCTAAGTTAAAGGTCTATATGCCCCAGATATGCAGGAAGAATAGGGATGATAACACCACAGGTGCCACCTTAAGAGTGCTAGATAGATTTTGCTGATATATACTAGGTCTTCTGTGCGACATTTTAAAAATATATATATATTTTATTGATTTTTTACAGAGAGGAAGGGAGAGGGATAGAGAGTTAGAAACATCGATGAGAGAGAAACATCGATCAGCTGCCTCCTGCACATCCCCCACTGGGGAAGTGCCCACAACCCAGGTACATGCCCTTGACCGGAATCGAACCTGGGACCCTTCAGTCCGCAGGCCGATGCTCTATCCACTGAGCCAAACCGGTCCCGGCTGTGAGACATTTTAAATTGCCATGTCTTTTGACAAGGTTGAGGGGTAAAGGAGCTGGTGTGATCATAAATAGTGAGCTGTGTAAAAGAGCAGCAGAGTCATGGGTAGAAATAAATATTTACATACTTAACTTTATCTGGGAAATTTTTAAATGAGTAGACATTTCTGATTTGATTTTCCAACCATCATTTATCTGATTGAATGAAAAGAAAGTAAGTTCATATAATTCAAGCAAGGGAGTATGCACTAATTTTATTGTTTCAGACCTAGGATACTTTGAAGATGAAAGAATTTGAAACAATAAAACCAATTCAAACAGGAATGCAGAAATAGTTCACCTGATCAGATTTCCACTTGGAGCCATAATAAGTGAAACAGACTCGGAATCCATGTGCTGAAAAGATGAGCATCATGAAAGATGTATATGAGTTGAGGAAAGACAGAAAAATTAAAGTTGAATTTCATTATTCTTTGAGTGTGGTGACTATTAAAATGATGTTGGAGAGGGAAGAAAAAATTACAAATGTTTAGCCTCCATAACAATTTTGCTCTTTTTCTGAAAAAATCTATACTAATAAAAGAGAAGCATGCAAATTTGTGTCACTCCGCTACACCCACCAGCCAATCAGGATGAGTATGCAAATTAACCCAACAAAGATGGCAGTTAATTTGCATATGCAGGTGCAGAGAGAAGACTGAAGACTGAAGCCAACTGAAGACTCAAGAGTTTTGCCTTCTCTGCTGTGGCCGGAGTGAAAGCCTGGGTCCTGGGTGCCAGAGGAAAATCGGTGCAGGCAGCCACAATGGGCCTCTTGTATTTCATAATTGCATGTCATTTTAATACAGACAAACAAAAGGATTATTGAAGAGGGAGAGAACAGAATATTCTGGGATTTATTTTTAAGAAGCTTCCTTTAAAAGACTATACTAGTCAGGGTTCTCTAGAGAAACAGAATCATCACTAAGATCTTTTTATAAAATATTCAAAGAAGAAAATCTGAGTGACAGTAGATAAACAAAAGAGAAATCATTTCTCCCTATTCGGAATTTGATTTTTCAATTATTTGCTTCATTTTTTCTGATAACTTGCAGTAGACAAATTTTTAGTTCTTTCATTTTCTGAGGAATGCCTGAAAATAGATAAGCTAATAGTAAACTCTGGGAAATTGCATATTCAATGAAGCCTGAATCACTCACTAAACCCTGCTGCAAATGAAGGAAAAGATCTAATAGTTTTTTCTTCATGGCTGGTTAAATATTTATATGAAAGAGAGTAATGTATCTCAATAAATAAAATACATTTTCAATTTATAACAGTTGCAGAATAAATTGTCACTGATTCAAGCAGAAAAATTGCATGGAACAATGCATTCATATTGAAGCAAAAAACTGTCCTTTGTCCTGATTATTTATTTATTTATTAAATATATTTTATTGATTTTTTACAGAGAGGAAGGGAGAGGCATAGAGAGTTAGAAATGAGAGAAACATCAATTGGCCACCTCCTACACAGGTCCTACTGGGGATGTGCCTGCAACCAAGGTACATGCCCTTGACCGGAATCAAACCTGGGACTCTTCAGTCTACAGGCCAGAGCTCTATCCACTGAGCCAAACCGGTTAGGGCCTGATTTTTTAAAATTTATTTTTATTGTTGAAAGTATTACAGATATCCTCTTTTTCCCCCATTGGATCCCTACTCCCTAATCCTACCCCTCCCCATTTAAATAAAGCTTCTTTATGTAGCTAGAGATTCTAATATTATTTTACTAATTTATTAGGTCTAATTATTTTCCATTTTTAATTGAACTACTTCAGAATTTTCAATTTGCAAGTTTAATATCTAAAACAATTCTCTTGCTATTTTTTGGCACCCATCCTGCCGTTTTATAATATTGCTGTACTTGCCATCCACTTGCATCACCCATGGTCGAGTATTATAATAACAAGTAATAGAAAAATGCTTAGAGCAGGAGAATACTGATTTGCTGCTGCTGAATCTTAACTTATGCTTAGAGTTTCCAAGACCCCAAATGGTTCAACCATGCTCAATTCTGCATCTAAGACGTAACGACAAGTAAAAAAATAGCTTGATAAAAAATTTCAACATCATAAATGCATTTTAAAGAAAGCACACTTATGGCCTTGCTCTGAATCTGGCTTTAAAAATGCATAAAGATTGAACTATAGTTACAATATAAGAATGCTTTGAGATCATGGTTTTGCTACTTCTGAAAAATATTCATTGCCACCATTAGAAAATGTTTCTCTTAGGGTAAAGGGAAAAGTAGGAAGGAAAATCCATAGTAGTTTCATTATAGGTTTTGCAGAAACTGACTCTTCTTTCATTTAAAGAAGTGGAAACATTTTAATATATTATTCCAAATGGATAGGCATAGTTTAAACATTGCAATGGTCATTGGAACCAGGCATATTGAAGTTTTTGCAGTTCTGCCTTCCTTCCATCCTTCCATGGACCATTGAATGTTCGCTCACTGTTTGTTTTGTCTCAGGGTGATCAATTGCTAAGGAAAATATCCTCCACATTTTCCCATGAATGGGAATCATTCATGTCTGCTTCCGTGGATTTTTATTACATTTTGTATAAAATTGTCAGCTTTGCCTATGGTACATTTCAAAATAGGAGGGCATTATTGAAAGGTTTTTCCCAGCAAGCTGTTTTGATGTAGGAGCCTCCAAATTCACATCTGTATATCTAGGAGCACATGCCTCACAATTACAGAATAGCTACAATTTTTAAATTTGGTCTGCTAATATTTTTTGTTTTTTCATTCCGTGATATGAAATAGCAAACTAATTTAGTATAAGATTAGTATGACATATAAGTTAGCCCAAAAGAAAACGATATTAGGCTACTTTATTATTTATTAATAACATGAGAGATAAGCGGATATATCTATACGAATAAAAGGGTAATATGCTAATTAGACTGGGTAGACCGGACATCCTTCCAGACAAAGCCATGATGGCAGGCACTGAGGCAGAGGTAGTTAGGGGTGATCGGGCAGGTAGAAAGAGCATTTAGGGGTGATCATGCCAGCAGTGGAGAGTAGTTAGGGTCATCAGGCAGGCAGGCAGAGGGGTTAGGGGCAATCAGGCAGGCAGGCAGGTGAACAGTTAGGAGCCAGTGGTCCTGGGTTGCGAGAGGGATGTCCAACTGGATTGGACCTAAACCGGCAGTTGGACATCCCCCAAGGGGTCCCAGATTGGAGAGGGTGCAGGCTGGGCTGATGGACCACGCTCCTGCACAAATTTTGTGCACTGGGCCTCTAGTATTATTATAATATTAGAGAGTATGCTCTTTGTTCCTAAGACTCTCTAGAAAAAGATACTAGAATAAAAGTTATCTATTTATTTACTAAGGTCTAAAGTTAATGTTTTATGCAGGTGGTTAGGAAATGACCAAGGATTCTGTCTGAGACCTTCAAATAATAAATTCCTATTCAATACAGGCTATTTTCCATCCAGTGCTCAATAAATGTTAGTAACAATGACCGGTGTGATGGGTCAAAGTGACTTTAGAGTTTCTGTGAAATCTAATTGTGCTTTTATTCTAAGAATGAAACTATAAACCAAGAATTTTTACCTATAAAAAGATGTGTTAGGTATTGTACCTTGTGCCAATAGTTTAAAGCTTCAAGGTTTAAGAATTTTAAGTTTTGTAATTTAATTAATATATTTACACAACAGTAAATGCATTTTCAAGCTGAATACTAAAAAAAAATTTGTGAAGGGAAATGCATTATGACAAGTTATGCAATTACTATATTGGATTATATGATCTACAATGATTATAGTTAGGCCTCTTTCTGCCTATTTTATTCAATTCTGAATACTTCTTTTCACGAGGGAGCCTGACATTCCATAAAAGTTCATTCAGTAAAGAAAGTTTATATACCCATGAAACAAATATTTTTCACATTTCATTTTGAATGAAAAATTTTAAAAATTCTTTAAGGCTAGTGACTATTAAATAGACAAAATTATAAATACAGCTTAAGAAAATAATACAGGCAATTTTGGGGTGAGACACTTTTATACACAATAAAATTAAACTTCATTTGCAAGAATCTTAAAACCAGTAGAGCGAGAGTCAGAATTAAGTTCTTATTAGCTACAAATATTTACTTGTCCATTTCACCACTGGGCACTGAAGAAATATGAAAGACGGTATATACATGATCTGGGATTAGTTAATGGCCAAATATGTTTTAGAAATCATATAGAATTTCTCCTTCTCTTTCAAATAGTGTTGCAGCAAAAATATATGCACCTGTGTCAACCAGAGTGCTTCAAACTTATTTGGCCATAGGATCTTTTATTTGAGGGCCATCTATTAATGGCTGGTAGAACCAGCATGCTAAGGATCATAGTTTTGGAATATGTAATAGTATTGCTTAATTACAGCTATTTTCTCTAAATAATTTATCTATTAATGCAGTTCAGCTAAAGATATAAAAAAGATTTGGGGATAGAATGGTGTTTTATTTCTATTTCAACAAAAATATATGTACATACAGGTTTATAGGTGCATAAAAAGAGAGTGAAAGAGAATTACTTTTGTTAAGTTAAAAAATATTTTCACATTCTTTGATTTGAAAAAGTATTAACAGGTGTAAAAATTTATCATAAGTACGTCTGTCCTGAGATAAGAATAGGGTTTATCTATTCGATTTTATTAATATGAAATATTAGATTTTTTGACTACTCAAACATTATTTCATTCTTTACTTGCTAATGGCTTATCATTCAATTGATAATTTACTATAGATGACTTGATAAAATTTTATTTAAGATTTTATATCCTTATTTATGAATGAAATTTATTTCAAATGCTATCTGTAGAGTATTTTGCATCTACGTTGTTATATACCTTTAAATTATTTTCAAAATTCTTTTTTCTTCAGTTTTTAAAGAGTCAAATAGCACAGAATCATTTGCTTGAAGTTTACAAAAATGTAACTATATAATCTTCTGTTTATGTTGGTTGTTTTTAACAACTATCTCCAAGATTTTCCAAGGCTCTTTGTCTATTCAACTTACTACTTAATTTTGTGATCATTTTGATAATTTATATTTACTAGAGAATCATTTCAACCATATTCAATTTTATTAGCAATGTAAAATACAAAGTGTCTTTATATCTCTGCCCATGCTAAATTTTTTACAATTACTCTACATTTTATTTTCTCAATGGTAGCAATAGGTTCATGTGTTTTATTGTTTATAAGGAACTGAATCATGACTACATTTAACAGTATAAACATATTTTGTTTTCTACTTAGATACTTATAGATTTCAATTGTTTTACTTACTGAAATTATTTTCCTTACATTAGTTTTGTAGCTATCTTTGCATTAGATTTTATATCTGATTCAATTTATTTTGATATTATATTATTATATAGTCAAATTGTCTAAGAAGAGAGACTTTTCCTGACAGCATGTTTTTCTACAATTCATATTGCATGATATGTAGAACCATTAAGAGCTACATAATTATAGTTAGAGCTCATTTTATGAAAATTTAAAATAGTGTAAAGAAATGTTTCCTGACTGGTATAAATATGAATAGCATTTATTTATTTTATTGATGCCTGTCATCTATTTCCATGTTGATTATAGTCAACACAAACTATTTTTCTAGGAACAGATTTTCTCTAGTCATGATAGTCTGTAAATCCTTGATTGGGAGCAAAACTTCTGGTCTCAATACAAAGCAATGGGATGACTATGACAATAAATTGTATGAAAATATAATATATAAAAAGAAAACACATTAAATGAATACATGACTCTGCATGGAGAGGGACGAGTGAATAAGGATGAATCCTGTGGTCAGCTAGAAGCAGGAGGTTTGGCCAGGAATTGGTTTCAGAGCAGTTCAAGGATTAAAACCATTGTCTGTGTGGTGGAAAACAGAAGGTAAAGTCGGGCTCCTCCAAAATAACTTAACCTAGCTAGTAATCAGAGGAAAGCAAATTAAAACAAACATGAAGCATTATTTCACACCAAATGATTGGGGAAAATGAATCAGACAATTTCAGTGTAAACATTGGAACTTTTCTCTGCTGTTGGTAATGGTCTGATAAATAATATCCACTTGGCATTTAACATGTTACACTGCTCCAAATGCTTTATACATATAACCTGTTAAATATTTACTGCAACCCAATAAAATATATGTCAATATACTCATTTGACAGAGGGGAGCCTGAGTCATAAAGAAATATCTTGCCAAAGTCAGATGGCTAATTCTCAGGGAGTATGATTCTAGAATCCATATAATCCTGAAAACATGAAATGGTACAATGACTTTGGAGAACATATGGGAAAATTGTAAAAGTGTTGAAGAGGTACACACTCAAAACCACATATTTCCACATCTGGATGTTATTCCTATATTTTACAATTGACGTTTTAAAAATTGATGCATAAAGGATCTTTGCAACATCCTATCTAATAATAGAGAAACATGGTAATTAACTGTAACTTCACTACCCTTCCCATTGGCTAATCAGCGAGATACGCAAATTAACTGCTAACCAATATGGCAGCCGGCAGCCAGGCAGCTGAAGCGAACAGGAGGCTTGCTTGCTGTAGTGACGGAGGAAGCCAAGGTTCCCTGCCTGCCTCTGCCGGTCTCTGAGCTTGCACTCTAAGCAACAATGTTGCAATTATAGAAGCTACACAATCCCCAGAAACCTGCTTTCAGCCATCAGAGCTGGAGCAAGCAGGACCACAACAGTGTTACAATTATAGAACCCAAACAAACCCAGATACCTGCTTTCAGCAGCCGAGGTCTCGGAGCTGGAGCCGAGCCTCGGAGCTGGAGCCGAGCCTCAGAGCTAAAGCTGGTGGCCTAGAATTTAAAAAAAGGAGAAAAGGACAGGTTGGGAGCTTCAGTCACTTGCCAGCCTGAAAATGGCCCTCAGCCCCTCACCCAGACTGGCCAGGCACCCCCGT
>NW_006299170.1:698512-723467 GCF_000327345.1 Myotis davidii | reverse complement strand
TGGTGGTGGGAGCCTCTCCTGCCTCCTCAGCAGCACTAAGGATCTACGACTGCAGCTTAGGTCTGCTCCCCGCTGGCAAGTGGACATCCCCCGAGGGCTGCCGGGCTGCCAGAAGGATGTCTGACTGCTATCTTAGGCCCAATCATCCGGGAGCAGGCCTAAGCCAGCAGGTGGTCATCCCCTGAGGGGTCCCAGACTGCGAGAGGGCACACAGCAGGCTGAGGAACCTCCCCCAACCCCCGCCTCCGAGTGAACAAATTTTTGTGCACCGGGCCTTTAGTTATTTATAATAATAACAAATGCATATAGTACTTATTTTACATGAAACATAATTTTTATATTTGTTAACTATTTTATTCAGAAAAACAAACCTATGATGAAGTTTCTATTAATATTTTCATTTTAAAAATGAAGAGAATAAGGCACAAAATAACAAACTATTGAATGTAACTAAATGCTTATTAAGAAGAGCACATTTTTTAAGTCTGACATATGCATACCTGGGAAGCTTAAAGTACTTATACAATGAATAGTCTATATAACGAAGTATACAAAACTAAAAAATATTCTAAAAATATTTATTGATGCTAATATATTTTTAAAGGTAGGAAAATATAATGTTCTACATGTACTTACAAATTTCCCATTGAATCAGTAGGGAAGAAAATGGAATTGGAAATTTTATACCCAGGGCTGTCAATATCGATTTTGTGTCTTTTTTTTAACAACATAAACTATAATGTTAATATAGACTTTTATTTTAAAATGTATTTTTGTCTTGTGTAAGTATTGCTACCCAGATTTTTATTTTGTTTCCATTTTCATAAAATACCTTTGGCCATTCCTTTACTTTAAGTCTGTTTGTGTCTTTTGCTCTAAAATAAGTCTCTTGCAGACATCATGTGTAAGGGTGTTGTTTTGTGATCCATTCAGTCACTATATATTTTTTGATGGAGAATTTAATCCATCTGCTTTTAAAGTCATTGTTAACAGATATGTATTTTAAGCCATTTTATTATTCATATTCTTTTCTTTTCTTTCCTTCTTCATAAAGAAGAACCTTTTACATTTCTTGCAATGTTGGTTTTATGGTGATAAACTCCTTTATCTTTTTCTTGTCTGGACAGCTCTTTTATCTGTTGTTCAATTTTAAATGATCGCTTTGCTGGGTAGTATAGGTCTTTGCTTTTCATCATTTTGAATATTTCTAACCAGCACATCTGGCCTATAAAGTCTCTGTTGAGAAACCAACTGAGAGTCTCACAGGAGCTCCCTTATAAGTTACTAACTTCTTTTCTCTTGCTCCTTTTAAGATTCTCTCTTTATCTTTTACCTTTGGCATTTTAATTTTGATGTGTCTTGGTTTGGGCTTCTTTGGGTTTTTCTTGTTTGGAACTCTGTGCTTTCTGCACCTGTGTGTCTATTTCCTTCACCAGGTTAGGAAAGTTTCTATCACTCTTTTCATATAATTTTTTTTTAATTTTTGTTGTTTAATTTCTTGCTCTCTTTCTCTTCTCCTTCTGGCACCCCTGTAATGTGAACGTTGGTACACTTGAAGTTGTCCCAAAGGCTCCTCATTTTTTGGATTCATTTTTTTTTTAATATTCAGGTTCTAAATTGCTGATTTGACCCTCTGTTTTATCAATTGCTGATTCTCTGTGATAGATTCTTTATTTTAGTTAGTGCATCTTTCATTTATGCCAGGTTTTCTTTATGGTTTGCATATCCTTTTTTATGCTGTTGAAGTTCTCACTAAGTTCCTTGAGCACACTTAAATCCATTGTTTAGGACTCTGTATCTGGTAGTTTCTTGCTCCATTTCCTTTAGTTTTTTGTTTGTTTGTTTGTTTTTGTTTTGTTTTGTTTTGTTTTTAGATTTCTTCTGTTCTTTCATTTGAGACACATTTCTTTTTCTCCTCATTTTGGCTGCTTATCTGTGCTTGTTTTCAGTTTTAGGTAGAGTTGCTCTATCTCCTGGACTTCACAGAGTGGCCTTATATATATATAGTAGGTATCAGATAGGGTCCAGCAGTGCAGCCTTCCCAGTCACCGGAGCTGAGTGCTCCCGGTGTGGCCCCTGAGTGGGCTGTGTGCACTGTCCTGTTGCAGCTGAGCCTCTATTGCTATTGGCACATCACTGGGAGGGATTGAGCTTCAGGCTGATAAGCTGTGAGGGAATTCTATGCAGAGGTATGCCCCACTGAGCTGACTCACTTCAGTGAGGCTTTGGTGCCTACTGAATCAACCCCTTGAAGTGTGTTGCTCATGGAGGTGGTTAGGATGTAATCAACTGTGGTCTGAAACTGTCCACCATGTACACTGACTCTGAGGCCTCCCAGGAGATTCATGATCAGCCAGAGCCACTCAACATCATTTATAGAACAATTTTCAGAAATCAACTACTTGTGTGTACTTGGATATGCTTGAAAGAGGCCTAGCTACAAACTGAGGCTGGCAAATGCTAGCGCTGGGCTTGGGCTACTTAGCAAGAGGTACGAGGTTCACCGAGGCCAGATGCTGCTTATTTGAGAAATTTTACAGAAGTCCAAAGCATGAACCAAGACAGCCTCATTGCATGAAAAACCACAAGAAATTACTTGAGTGGACCTGTAAGTTGAATGGGGCAGGATCTGAAGGATACACCAGGGTGGGACCAACAGTGTTAGCCAGGTTTATGGAAACTCAGATATGCACCCTCCTGCCAGCTCAATGGCAGGAAGGCCCAGAAAAGAACAATGGCTTCTGCTAGCAGTTCTGTCTGGGAGAAAGCCACTCCTCAGCCCTTTCCTGAAGCCAGACAATTCAGTTTCTTCCCATATGTCTCTGGTGCCTTTCAGGTTGTTATTGCCCCAGTCCTGGAGCTCAGAGTGAGCAAGTCCCAGTAAGTCTGTGTCTAGGTCCTTTAAGAGGAAAGTTTAGGACAACAGCAGCCCCCGTTTCACTCATCCAAAATCTCCACTGGTTTTCAGAACCAGAAGTATGGTATCTTCTCTTCAAACACCAGAACGCTGGACTTAGAATTCTGATGTGGGGCTGAGACCCCTGCTCCTTGGGGGGGACCTCTGCAGTGAAGATATCCCTCCTGATTTTTAACCATCACAGGTAGGTGTGGGACCAGCAGGTTCTGTGTCTCCCCCTCCTACAAGTCACCATGTGTCTTCTTTATATCCTTAGTTAGAGGACTTCTGTTTATCTAGATTTCAGGCAGTTCTGAGCGATGGTTCTTCTGTAATTTAGTTGTAATTTTGATGTGGTTGTGGGAGGTTGTGAGGACTGCATTAACCTACACCACCACTTGACTAGAATTACCTTAGACAAATGTGATTTTTCAAAAAGCTGAGTAGGGTGTACGCTACTGGTTTTATTTCTATATTTTCCACATGATTGCTATGTTTCATATGAAAATATGTGTCAGTAAGTTGAAATTGTATCCATCATATAGTAACCAATTTGACTAATTTTATTAACCTTATTAAAAATGTATTTGTACATGAGAACAAGTTATGAAAAATATCAAATATTTTTTACTATATTGAGAATGTATTTTCTGAAACTAAGTTTTTATATTATTTATTCAATTATTTTATAAGTTATATTAAATTTGGATAAATATTGTTAAAATTGCTAGCTATAAACAAACAAAATGATTAAGCTGGGCTTATCATAAAGGTGTCTGAAACTCACTTTAACTGGGCTATACTATCTCTATAGAACACTACGGTAGCAGTATTGACTACAGAGGCCCCAGAATCTTTAAAAGGAGAAGCTTTTTCTGGTGTCATAACCATCTTTTCTGGACATGAGCCCAGAGTAACTGAATCACCTAGACATGAGCCCAATACTGAAATCCCACATGTTTTCATTAGCATGGCCCCAGCAGTCATAATATCTTTGACTTGTCTTGGGATCTGGGTTGTGCTAGGGTTTGGAATTGGCAATGCAAAAGTTATTTCATGTATAGATAGGGAAAGTTTAGAGTAATGAGTAAAAAGCAAGAATTTTATATAGGTTAGCCTCAGCAGCACAGGTTTCTACATCAGGGTGTGTAGAGCTGTCCTCAAATATGATATCACTCATGTATATTATACATAACTAGAGGCCTGGTGCACAAAAATTTGTGCACTTGGGGGAGGGGGAGGTCCCTCAGCCCAGCCTGTGCCCTAGTCACAGTCTGGGACTCCTCGGGGGATGACCACCTGCTGGCTTAGGCTCGCTCCCCAGGGGATCAGGCCTAAGCTGGCAGTCAGACATCCTTCTGGCAGCCGGGCAGCCCTCGGGGGATGTCCACTTGCCAGCAGGGAGCAGGCCTAAGCTGCAGTTGGACATCCTTAGCGCTGCTGCGGAGGCAGGAGAGGCTCCCACCACCACCGCTGTACTGGCAGCTGTCAGCCTGGCTTGTAGGCTGAGCAGAGCTCCCCCTGTGGGAGCTCACTGACCACCAGGGAGCATCTCCTGCATTGAGCGTCTGCCCCCTGGTGGTCAGTGTGTGTTATAGTGACCAGTCATTCCCAGTCGTTCTGCTGTTAGGGTGAATTTGCATATTACCCTTTTATTATATAGGATATTTCTTGATTATCATATTAAATTTTTTCTCAGCTAATTTTTCTCCTTAATAGAATTACTGATCACATCACTAAATCCAAAGAAAAACGATATTTTTTTTCTTTGTAATTTGCCTTTACCAAAGAAGTTACAGGTTTTGAAATTATTTGTAATAAATGGTGTTTTGTATACTATGTTTACTTATGATAACACTGAGAATGAAAACTCCTGTCCTACAACTCACATTTAATCAAATACAAGTCATGTGATGAGACTTTCACAGAAACTTCATATTGCTGATTATGTCTACATATTGACTTCAATAAATGTTTTTTTGTCTTCTACTATGTTATCGGTTCCAGTTTGTGTGATGTTAAATACAGTTGTTAGATAAGGATCCATGTCCACATATTTCACATGTATAGACTTGTATACATAAGAGAAGAGGCTATAAAGCTCAACATTTCCCTTCCCCCTGTAATTACTCTATGAGTATATGATGCAGGTATCATGAGGATGTGCTCCAAAATACATAATGAGTGTCAACATACAGACATACAGCCTAAAGATATTATTTTATCAGTGGCCCCTTTCCTTTTAAAAAACATGGTATATGCCTATATTTCTATAGTAGACATAATATAAATTCATATTTGAACACCCCATGACTTTTAAATCTTTATTAACCTTTATCTTATTTTTCACTAATATGAGAACTTTAATTCTTTAATTTAACCTGCTGACACATAGCTAGTCCCTTCATCTCATCTGTAATCAATTTCTTCCTAGGTAAAACATGGTTTAAATATAAAGTTAATTTCAGATATAAAAATCACATTTTCTTCATTACCTCTGATAATATATATTTTTTGATCCTTATACTTACAACATTCCCATGTTGGTTGGTTTTTCCCCCAATGATTTCACCCTGCACCAATATCCTCAAAACACATTATCTCCTGCATACCAGTGATTTATTGTTGTATAACAAAATACCTAAAACAGCAAGAACTATTGGGTCATTATTCTGCAGTCTGGGCAGGATTTAGTGAGGATGTGTCTCTGCTTTATGTGATTTGCTGAGGTGGCTAGCATTGCTCTTATGATCATACTTAGTGAAGAGCTGTTTAGTGGACTCTCTTCTATGCCTTCTAAAGCACAAATTGAAATGATCCCCCAAAGAAAGGATTTCTAGGAAAAAGAAACATACCTTTGATATGCATAGAAGAGTATGAATGAAGGATCAGAGAGAATCTTTAGAAGGAAAGCAAAAATATCAGCTATGTAGCAATTATCAAGGGAGGTTAGAACATATTGCTCATTTAATAAGTCTGCCTACTTGCCTACACATCACTTACAGAAACTGAGCACCTATAAATGAAACTACCAGTTACTTCTGAATTAACATATTGGAAACCAAGACTAATATACCTCTGAATCTTTTGTAACCTAGAGTTATAAGCAGCTAGATTATAAGTTCTTTCAAACCCTAAGAGTAATACAGCATTAAAAATGTGTCAAAAAGTGATCATCTTAGCTGTTATTTCCTGTGTCATTACTTTGGAAAGCAGCTTATTTCCATATACATTTTTTGCCCTACAGATATTTTAGATACTTCATTTTAACACATGCTAAGCCTTTGCGCACTGAAATACAATTTTCCCATTTTTCATGTGCAAAGACTTTTTTAGCAGAGCATCAAACTGATACCACCCCCAGAAAAATATTTGAATACAGTTTATTAATATTTTAATTAATAAGGTAATTTTACACTTGAATAAGCGATCTCTCTTTCAGTAAGCCTTCTTTAAACTGAGACTGGGTGAGCTCTGTGTAGATATCTATTTCAATTCATCTTATTTTGGCTCTACAGCACTGAAGGTAATGTTGCAGAGAAGAATGTGAACTGATTTCCTTCAGCTAAAATAGTGAGTCAGTATGTCAGTCAGATGAATGCCAATGGCATTATTCATTATTATTATAGTTACATTTTTGAACATATCTCATGGCTTTTTTTGGTCTACAACAGTAACTCTTAACCTTCAAGAAAGGGTGTATAATGAAACAACATTAAGGATTCTGGGAAAAAAATAGATAGATCTTATTTGCATGATCTAGTCATGCATTTTTTTAAACAACTACTTGCATATTCAGATTTGTCCTAAGAGATATGTAAATTATATTTTTTACACCCAAAGGTTGAAAATTGAATAGGAAATATGACAGGCCCACATAAAATAGTGAAGAACAATAATTAAGCATTGAATTTAACATTAAAATAATTAACATAATAAGTATAAACTTTCAAGGCCAATAATCAAAGATGGAAAATTTGAGAATTTTTTGAGAGTTTAAAAGATTTGCACTATTGGTGGGAATGCAGCCTTGTGGAAAACAGTATGGAGTTCCCTCAAAACATTAAAAACGGCACTGCCTTTTGACCCAACACTGCAACTTTTGGGAGTATATCTGAAGAAACCCCAAACACTAATTTGGGAGAATATAAGCACCCCAATGTTCATTGCAGTATTGTTTAAAATAGCCAAGATCTGAAAAGAGCCCAGGTGCCCATCAGTAGATGATTATATAAAAAAGCTGTGGTACATTTATGCAGTGGAATATTACACATCTGTCAACAAGAAGAAAATTTTACCTTTGTGACAGCATGGATGGGCCTGGAAATTATATCCTATGTGAAAGAAGCCAGAGAAAGACAAATACCATATGATCTCACCTACATATGAAATCTAATGAACAAAATATACAAAATAGAACAAAATAGAAACAGAGGCATGGAAACGTGGAACAGACTGATTGCTGTCATAGGGAAGAGGGGTTAGAAGGATGAAAGAAAGTGAAGAGAATAAGCAAAAAATATATAAAACAGATGGACACAGACACCAGTGGGATGATAGCCAAAGGGAAATGGGGGTGGGGGATAGATAGAGGTGGGCAAGGTAGGGATAAAGGAGGATAGAAAGAAACCTTGCTTGGGGCCATGGGTGCACAATGCAGTGAGCAGATGATGATTTGTTGAGTTGTATGCTTGAAACCTGTATAGTTTTGTGAATCGATGTCACCCCAACAAATTCAATTTAAAAAAGATTTGAGCCCAACAGGCGTGGCTTAGTGGTTGAGTGTCAACCTATGAACTGGGAGGTCATGGTTCAAGTCCTGGTCAGGGCATATACCCTGGTTGTGGGCTTGATTCCCAGTAGGGGGCATGCGGGAAGCATCCGATCAATGATTCTCTCTCATCCTTGATGTTTCTTTCTCTCTCTCTCCCTACCTCTCTGAAATAAATAGAAATATGTAAAAAATAAAATAAAAAAGATTGGAATTAAGTCCTACAAGATGTACAAACTTTGGGAAGAAAGGAATATGTGGAGAGCATGGTGGGCATAGGTAGTAATAATCTATAATTTTAAATATAAAGTATGAAATAGTGATGAATAGAATACTTAATTGTTTTATTAATTTAAAACATGATTCAGATCATTGTTCAAAGAAATGAAAATCAGAGTTTAAGGAGAAAAGTTAACAAAAATACAGCTGTAGGTCCTCATGCTATATATGATTTTTAAAATTGAATCTTCACTAATCCATTAATCTCGTTTAATCACACTTTATTAAGCACTGATTAAATGCCAATAAACAGGCTAGGGGAGAAAAAGGTGCTATTGCCATTTACTGATAAATAAACCTCAGAAAGAGATTTTTAAATTTTTTTTAAAAAATATATATATTTTATTGATTTTTTACAGAGAGGAAGGGAGAGGGATAGAGAGTTAGAAACATCGATGAGAGAGAAACATCGGTCAGCTGCCTCTTGCACACTCCCCAGTGGGGATGTGCCCACAACCAAGGTACATGCCCTTGACCAGAATCAAACCTGAGACCCTTGAATTCGCAGGCCGACGCTCTATCCACTGAGCCAAACCCGTCAGGCAGAAAGAGATGGTTTATAGTTTCTGTGACTAAGTTCAATTTTGGACATATTAAATGTGAGTTGTTGCTGGAAGATTGAAGTAGAGAAGATGAATACAAAACCATATAGATCCATGTAGGACTTGGAATAGAGGTCAAGACTGGAGATGTAGATTTGGAAAGTGACAACATAAAAGAGTTACAGAAATTATGGAATAGATGGCATCACCCAGACAATATTAGACTAATTCAAAATGCATATAGACCCAGACCTTAATGAAATAATAAAAATAATAATATAGAAGCAGGCTTTAAAGTAGCTTTCCTTAATACAACGAATGTGCTCATAAAACCCCTCAGCTTATGATCAAGAGATCTTGAAAATAGATATTTTCATTATTTGTCGATTTTATTACCAAGAACATCACAGTAGAATATGTTAGCAATCTGGGTACAAGGTGGAGGGCTGGAGTGGTTGCTTTGCATCACATTGCATCGCATTGCATTGCATTGCATTGTATTGTATTGTATTGATTTTAAGAATGAAGCTTGTAGATGTTTGGCTAATGGGTAGAAGCCCACCAAGAGGATGCAAGGTCTAGAAAGAGTACTTTAGGATGGTGATCACAAATGTCAGAAATAGCCTGAATCTAAGAAACAGAGAAAAGTCTTCCTCTATTAAAGAAAATAAGATTAAAAAATATTTTAACCACATATACATTACACAGCTTAAAATTTTTTGAATCTGCTTTCAACTATACTCTTTCTGAATTGGTAGTGGTCCCCTTAAAAAAATTAGCTCAATTCTAAGCCCTCTCTAGTTAATTTGTTAACATTTTTATTTCAATTTTGATAACTGATCATTCAAAATCATCAATGTAATTACATATATATATATATACATATATATATATATATTTATATATTTGTATTCTCTCTTCAACAGAAGGATCCCTGGTAGCTCTATGAGCTTGGAAGTGGGTGGGTGTGGCTTACTCTGACTACCTTCTCTTCTGAGCTCCACCACTGGTGTTGGTTTGAGGAGGCAAAGACTGCTTATCCTCTTGCTTGTAGGCCTATGGTCAAAGGTCATTACTCTCCTGGTTTGTCCAGAATCTGCTCCAATCCATGTTATTTATCACTGAGTCCACAATTTCACTGTGCTTCTGTGACTTCTAATTTCAGGATCAAAAGGCAAATTTGGCATTTTTTAGATCTCTTGAAAACTAGGATATATAGGAAATCCCCATGCTCTCCTCTCTCTCTTCATTTCCTGTCTCTCCAGGGCTTTTGCTCTCTGTTCCAGCATCAAAAAGCAAATCAATATGCCCAAAGGATAAAGAAATTTTCTATTTGGAAACAATGCTAGTGTGCTATATTTACAGTACTCTCCATTAAGCGAGTGCTTTTCTTGTGCCCTTTCTCTCTTTGGGGAAGGGAAGCAAGCTCTTTGCCTCTCCTAGGCAAGAGAGTAAAGGAAGCAGCTTCTTTTAAAGAGTCAGCCCCATGGAAGAAGACCAGTGAGTTTGGAATGTGTGATATTTAGGAATTTCTGTTCTTAACTTTGGGCCCTAGCAACACCTTCAAACAGGAAAATTGCATTCAATATTTCTTTAATATGTATAAGAATGAATAAAGATATAGGCTTTGAAGGGGGAGAAGAAATCAAGGGAGTTGGTATGCATTAGATTTTGCTTCTGTGGAAAATAAAAGTTGAGGTGATACTGGACATGAAGATACCAGTTTAAGCTGAGAAGTAAAAGTTTATAACTGGTAGAGATTGAAGAAAGAATGATGTAAAATAAAATTGTGCATTTTTGTTTAAATAGTTTCATTGAGATATAATTAACGTACCATAAAATTTATCCATTAAATGTGTACAATGTAATGGTTTTGATATATTCAGAGTTGCGGATCCATCACTACAATATCATATTAGAACATTTTTTTCACCCCCAAAGAAAAACTCTTCACCCTGAACAGTCACTCCACCCTCCTCCTTCATCTTCAGCAACCAATAATCTATTTTCTGTCTCTATAGATTTGCCTATTCTGGACATTTCATAAAAATAAAATATAATATGTTTTTTTGAGACTGTCTTCTTTCATTTGGCATAATGCTTTCAAAGTTTGTCCATGCTATAGCATATATCAGAATTTTATTCATTTTTATTGCCAGATAAAATTCCATTATATAGATATACCACATTTTATTCATTCATTCATCCGTTAATGGACATTTAGGTTGCATCTTTTTTTAAACTGTTGTGAATAATGCCACTCTGAACAATCATGTACATGTTTTTGTATGAATGTATATTTTAATTTCTCTTGAGCCCTCACTGGTAGCGCAGTGGTTAGAGCGTTGGCCCATGGGCTGAAAGGTCATAGGTTTGATTCTGGTCTAGGGCACATACCTCGGTTGCAGTCTTGATTTCCCCTTGATTGGTTGTCTCTCATACGTGCTCCACCCCGCTCCCAAATGGGGCACGTATGAGAGGCAACCAATCTATGCCTCTCTCACATTGATGTTTCCCTTTCTCTCCATCTCTACCCCTCCTTTCCACTCTTTCTGAAAAAAAACCCAAACAAACAAACAAAAACACAAAATGGAAAAAACATCCTCAGGTGAGGATTAACAAAAGTAAATTTTCTCTTGGGTATATACCTAAAAATGGAATTGCTGGCTTATATGATAACACTGCTATTCTTAAGACACTGCCAAACTGTTTTCCAAAGTTGTACTATTTTACATTCCCATTAGCAATGTATTAAAAAAATGTGCACTTTAAAGACCCATCTACATTGAGCAATTTTACTCTTCAATGAATCAGATCAGCATATGCATAAAGTTTTCTTAAACAGGGTAGGTTTAGTGTCCAGAATGGATTCTGAATTGAAAATTCAAAGAATAAACATTACTGAAATCCATGGTTATCAAGGGAATTGAAGAAACTTGGAGAGTATGTTTCAGATCCTTGATGTCTTAATCAATTAAAACCCAAGATTTGGGACTTAGAAAACCAAATCTTTGAAGCCAGTTGTTTTGAAAAATTAAACAGATTTTAGAGTCAAAAATAGTGTGTTAATCCAATGTCATTCTAGTTGAAAAGGAAAAGAGGCATGGATGGGAGATAAGCACATTCAGAATTTTAAAAATGGAGTCAACCCAAGATAAATGAACAGGCAATTAGGGAGTAAATACAGGATAATTAGCTTGAATTTCAGAAGCTCACTGTGGTCCCGTGAACTAGGAAACAGGGAAGGATGACAAAGCCTGACTGAAAATCATTTCTTGTTTACTTTTAGACATGTTGGCTTTGAGTCACCCATAGAACTTCTAGGTGGGCATGTCCGGTTGAATATAGGAGTCCTAAGTTTAGGGAAAAATCAGTTTTGAATTTGGAAATTTAAGCATATAGACTCTTAAAATTTGAGAGTAGATGTGATTTCTCAAGGACATCATGGGAATAAAAAGATCAGTGGGTGAAGGATGGCCCACTCATTCTTAAGGGTGGGAGTGTAGAGGGATAAAAAAAAAATGATAGAGACTTAGGAAGAAAAGAGCAAAGAGAAAAGGGGAGTGAAGACAGATTTAGTATGTGTCTAGAATGACTGTGGCATTTTTGAGAAAGAATTTTATTAACTATTAACTTTAAGATACTAATTAAATTATTTAGTTGATGTCTCAACTGCATTTTTTATTTTGCTATATAAATCTTATAATTATAATTAATAACCAATTATTTAAACTTTAAAATTAAGTATCAACTATACTAGATTTATGAATATCTAATGATATTCAAAGTATCTTAAGTATTAATTATTATTTAGAATATCAAATCAGAGAGCCAGAGATTCATATAAACATCTAAAGGAGAAGTTACTCATGCTTCAAACTTAATTTGTAAGATTATTGTGATAACTACTTCCTTTTTCTAAAACAATGTCTGCCTCCAGGCAAAGTAAATACTTTAGAAAGGTAAATTTGCTTTGGTAATTAACTTATAACTCACATAAAATATATTATTCTAAAGCTTACATTTTTGTCTCAATGACCTAATATTACTTTGTAGTATATAAAATATTCCAGTCCTGCCTTTGCTGGGGTAACTGTGCTGACCACTTCCTGGTTCTGCACTTTATAGGGATCAATGGCCCATGTCCCTCTATGACAGTGGTTCTCAACCTTGGCTGCACATTAGAATCACCTGGGAATCTTTCTAAAATCCTGATTTCTGGGCCTCATCCTCTGGAAATTCTGTTTCTTTGTTATGGGGTGGGGCCACAACATTAGTAACAAAGAAACAGAATTTCCAGAGGATGAGGCCCAGAAATCAGGATTTTAAAAAGATTCCCAGGTGATTCTACTGTGCAACCAAGGTTGAGAACCACTGCTCTATGACCTAGTGACTTCCTGTATTGAAGTAAATACAAACTAAAAAAGAAGAAGAAGAAGAAGAAGCATTCTTGGTCTCTGTATGCAGTAGTTCAATTTCAGACTTTAGAGTATTCTCTTTATGGACTGTATTTCTATTCCTCTAGCTATTTATTTGAATTTGCTTCCACTGCACACAGACATCTGTAATAATAGGCTTTAACAACATTAACTCTCCTTCAGCCTGTCCTCTGCCCAAATCCCTGTCACAGCTGTGTAGAATTGGTTTATCCTTCTCCACTGAGACAGCAGAACAATGACTTAAATTATTCTGGCCTTTGTTATAGGGTGGGGTGAAGGGAAGTACTTTGAGATTAAGCTAACTTTAGAAAATTATCTTTCAGATCACTACCAAAAAACAAAAAACAAAAAAACTCTCTGGCTAAAAAATCTCAACAGCTCCAGGAGGTGGAAGTATCACTTTATTATTCCTATTTTACATACAGTGACTAAGGCACAGAGGCCCAAGGTCATGGGGTTAGTGAATAATCAAGTCAGGGCACAAGATGGTCTTTTTTTCACATGTTATGCTGCCTCAGCAAGGCTTGGAGGAGAGAATAGAAAGCACGGGTCTTAGGTCAGAGCTTTGTACCCACTTACATGTGACTTCCCCTTATGCCCGTGAAATGGTGCTCGTTAGGTTACTGACAAGCCAGGAGGGGGCTAAATGCCTCCCACATTGCTGAGTCACTGGCCAGGCGGGGGAAATGGCTATCATCCTAACTTCTTCCAGGTGGCCAGTGTTTGCTGTTGCATTTCTCAGAGTAAAACAAGGTGGGACCACAAGGTCCTTGTCTCAGTCCCACTGCATTGTCCCGAGAATAAGTAAAAATATCTCTTAAAATATAACAATCCCCGAAACCGGTTTGGCTCAGTGCATAGAGCGTCGGCCTGCGGGCTGAAAGGTCCCAGGTTCGATTCCGGTCAAGGGCATGTACCTGAGTTGCGGGCACATCCCCAGTAGGAGATGTGCAGGAGGTGGCTGATCGATGTTTCTAACTCTCTATCTCTCTCTCCCTTCCTCTCTGTAAAAAATCAATAAAATATATATTTTTTAAAAATATGACAATCATTTGACCACTAGTCTTGATCTTCAATATTGTGACTATGCCGGTTGTTTGAGCCAAGGTTCCAAGGTAGATATTTTAGTGCGAGGTGGGCAAAGGCTGCTTGCAGGTTTCCCACAAAGGCTTCCTCTTAGCTGATACTATTCCCTTAAAAGCTCCTGGGTGTATGAGAAAACTCTGGCTGGTTAACTTATTTAATTAATATTATGCACTCAAGGAAAATCGCCTAATAATGCCGTGATGAATTTTTAGTCTTTGATACATTTAGTATTAGCTTCTCTATGGGCATAAAATCATTTTGGAATAACATTATTTGCAGACTTAATCTAGCCTTAGACCCTGATATGTCTTTTGATCCATGCATTTCATTCTATGACAAAGAGATACAATAAAGAATATTACAAAGACTAATAAAAGACCATAATAATTGCAGATACTCCTCAGTAAAAAAAGACTATCCCCAGAAGGCAACAAACCACAAATCCATACTGATATGAAAGGTAGTATATTGGTTTTCTATAAAATTGGTAGCAGCATTTTAGTTATATAAACTAATTCAATGACACAGGAGCAAACTGGTGGTATTGAAAGCTGATAATGTTAAGATTTTTATGGTTTTAACATGTATTTAATATGTCTCTTACAACTAAAAAACTGAAATATTTTTTTCTTGAATTACAGGTCCCTGAAAATAATAGGAGGGATATTTAACACACATACTTATTTAAAATTTATGAAAATAACTTTGTTATAACTGCAATACAAAAAAAGCCTTTGAAACTTTCCCCCCTTCTCATAGGCTGCTGCCAAGAGGAGATGAATAGTGTCTTTGAGAGATTCACAAACATCCGGTGCAAATGGGGAAGTTCTGTGTGAGAGCCAGAATTTATTCTATTTTCTCTATTTAAACCATTCTCAACAAAGGCTGTTCCCAACTCTGTGTGTTACACTGTCTTCCTGCTGCACCAGATGTTGGAATATTTCTCTGCCCCTTCCTCCTTCAAACACTCATTCTCCCTGTCTTCCTCTTGCTTGTTTCCTCCACTGAGATTGGGGGATACTGAGGTTTGTAATATGTCTTGAACTCCCAGCCTCTCCTCCTGCATCAAAATGGGGAGAAGTTCTGGGGCGTATGAGCAGGTCAGGATTGAGCATCTGTATGAAATGAGCTTCTTATTCTTAGGAAGGCTTTATTTTCTGCTAAACATGCAATGTCCCCAGGGGAGACTCCATTGGTGAAACCAAATGTGAGCCTTAGCAGCACCCTCCTGCTAACTAGAAACCTTTCTCCCCTACAAGGAGGATTCTGTGGTCTGAGGAAGTATACATATATTTAGTTGCACCAGTTTTCCCTCCAGTAATTCTCTTGGACACAGAGTGTATAAAAGAATGACCCTTTCTACTGCTTACCTCCTCCAAACTTAATGTATGAAATAGATAGCTTATAGGAGTTTCACATACCATTCCAGTGGACCTAATAGAATTCTCTAAGAATACATATACAAATATAATTATTCTTTCCTTCCAACTTCTAACTGGCTGTAGCAATAATATATTTGCTATGACTCATTTCCATCAAATTTCCATACTATCAGGTATTCTGTTTATCTCAAGACCCACCTGTAGCTTCTCAAAATAGGGACTTTCCCTGTGATTGCTCTATAATTACAGTAGCACTCCCCTTTTGCTCTTGTCCAAGCTAATTCTTAAGGCTTAGGTTAATTCCTGTCCTCTCCCTCCTTTCCATCCGTTTGCCAGCCTTTCTCTCTGTTGAATTCCACCCCCTTCTCATGTGGTATCTCTATCTATAGTTAGCTCTTTCCTGCTCCAAGGGACCAAGTCCTTCCCTTGTCCTTCTAGAATGTGTAATTTTCAGTTCCCTGGTAGACGCCTTATAAATCTCTTCATCCTTTAGCCAGTTTTCAATGTCATAAAATGTTATTGTCATAAAGATGTGAGCCTGTGAGCTGGCAGCCTTGGCATGAATGAGAATTTGCTTGTGTATGACTAATTGGTGGTTAAGCCAGTGAACAGCCCTAGGAAAAGATATGAGGTATAAAAAAAGAAAGAAGGATCAAGGTGTCCTTTTTGGCCACATCATCCCATACTTTTTGAAATTTAGCCCATGCTGCTCTTTAACCCTGTCTTTGCCTTCATTCTCACTTCATAATTTCTGTTCTTCCCTCCACTTGGTCCCCAGCACTAACTTGCAGTTGTTACATTGCCTTTAACCTGTGGTAATAACACAAGATTTCATCTGGGAATAATCTATAATAATAAAAGCATAATATGCTAATTAGATTGGACAACCTTCTGAACAAAGCCAGGGCTGTAAGGGAAGCGCCGGTCCCGGGTGCCAGAGAGAGGCTGGTGCCGGAAGCTGGGGGAAGGAAGGCCTACTCTTGCACATATTTCATGCATCGGGCCTCTAGTGTACCAATAGAGGAGCAGATCAGCTTTGGAGCGGGAAGCTGAGGAGGAGGCTCATCCCAGTGGAGCTGAGGAAATATCTGGAGTTATTCCACCTCTGCCAGTAAATCCACTCAGTCCACACAACAGAATCAGTCACCACAAGGGGGCCCAGCCAGCTCCCATCATCCTCTAAGGGAAACTTTTTCTCTTATCCAGACAACAAGATGAGGTAGCTGTTCCTAAATCTATTCTAGGGATAACTTTATTAACAGTTGCTAATGAGTCATTTCTCTCTCCCATGTCCATTGTGCAAAATTAGTATCACATGAAATAAAACAGAAAACTGCTTTTTCAGAGTAATAAAGAAGAAAAAAACATCAGCAACTTACTGAGCAGTTTTAATAATTTTACCGCTTTTTGGAAGAGTAAAAAGCAATTACAAAGATTGGATCTTATAAACCTAACTAGAGGCCTGATGCATGAAATTCCTGCAGGAGTAGACCTTCCTTCCCCTGGCTGCCAGCACCAGCTTCCCTCTGGCACCCGGGACCCGGGTTTTCCTCGCAGCCCTGGCTTTGTCCGGAAGGACGTCTGGTCTAATCAGCATGCTATGCTTTTATTATTATAGATTGTTAGTCGGGGGCTAATGTGTGATAAGAAATCTTAAGACCCAACACCAACTTGAGAGTTGGGTTAACTTACCCTGGAAGAGAAAATTTACTGACAAGCAGATTGAAAAGTCACACAGCAAGAACAGGGAGGACACCAAGATCAGTTAGCAAGAGCTCAGTTTGAGAACCCTAATCTATAATAATAAAAGTGTAATATGCTAATTATACCAGACAGCCGAACAACCTTCCGGATGTCCTTCCAGATGAAGCCGGGGCTGTGAGGGCTGGCTGGGGATGCAAGGGACTGCAAGGACTGGCCATGGCTGTGAGGAGCTGCAAGGGCTGGCCAGTGCTGCGAGGGCCAAGCTCCTTGTATGACTTTCATGCATCGGGCCTCTAGTTAAGATAATGAAAACTATAGAGGTGGCTGGGGGCCCTAAAAGACTAAATATTATATGTGGGTTTTTTTTTATTGTTGTTTTCATTTCTATCCTTTTGTTTTATTTATTTCTTATTTAAACATTTATTTTATTTTAATTTTTCCATCACCTTTTATCCGTTCTATGGCCTCTATCAGTTCCACCCATCTCCTCTACCCCTGCAATCACCGCACCGTTGTCCACATTCATGAGTTACCTAATTTTTTTCTTTTTTGCTCAATCCCTCCACCCCCACCACTCCCAACCTCCAGAGCTGTCTGCTTGCTCTTTATAAGTCTGTCCAAATATTGTTATAATTGCTTCACAAAGCTGTCATTTATACTCAGTTCACATATGGTCTTTCTGACTGCAGGTTTTATATAACTGCAATCTCCCCACCCTCACCCCCCCCCCAAAAAAAAAATACAAAATATTTCACTTTCTTCTCAAGAGGTCACTTTTGAAGTAAATCCTAAGAAATCAACATGATTTCTAGGGAAGAAAAAGGATTTAAGCAGCTTCAGTTTTCACACTAACTTGAGGAATTTCATTTCCATTAAACACTGCATTTTTTCACTTTTATCTAAGTTTTGATAGGTGTATCTATCTATATTAATATACATAGAAGGAGATACTGTACCAAGGAACTTAGAAAAGAAAATGTTTTACAATTTCCCTTATTGCTTATTTTCTGGAATTTTTTATTAGACCCCCTTTTAGTTTTTACAGTCGAGCAGTAGGCCAGCTCTCCTGAGCAATGCCATGATCAATGTGAACATGAGAAGTTAACAGTCACACAGGCAAAATCACAAAGAAAAAAAAAATCTATAATAACAAGCTCAATACACTTTCAGTGTTAGTTGGGATTTTTAAGTTCCCTTAATATATATACTAGAGGCCCGGTGCGCAAAATTCATGCACTGGAGGGGGTTGTCCCTCAGCCCATCCTGCACCTTCTCCAATCTGGGACGCCTTGGGGGATGTCCGACTGCGGAATCGGGCCTAAACTGGCAGTCGGACATCCCTCTCACAACCTGGGACTGCTGGCTCCCAACCGCTTGCCTGCCTGCCTGCCTGATTGTTCCTAATTGCTTCTGTCTGCCAGCCTGATCACTCCCTAACCACTCCCCTGCCAGCCTGGTCACTCCCAACTGCCCTCCCCTGCCAGCTTGGTCACTCCTAACTGCCCTTTCCTGCTGGCCATCTTGTAGTGGCCATCTCATGACCACATGGGAGTGGCCATCTTTGACCACATGGGGGCAGTTTTCTTGTGCGAGGGTGTGACAGTCAATTTGAAGATTACCTCTTTATTATATAGGATGACGAGTTTTTATATTCACATATGATTTTTCATTTGTGCTTGTTTCTTTTCTCACTGGTTCCAGAATGAAATATTTCGTTTGTTTATCTGTTTGTTTTGCTATGGGATTTTCCCTCTCTTTGCACAATTTCAAAGCAGGAAATTTTAGGAGCTAGAAAATGTTTGAGTATTTAATTCCGACAGGGCTGATGAGCTAGACCCAACTTTTGCCAATCACGAACTTGCAGTCTGTCGTGCAAGTTATTTAACTTCAGGCTCATATCTATGCAAAAGCGATAGCAACATCTACTAAGCAAGTTTCATGGGAGGGTTAAGTGATATAATATATGTAAAGCATATAACTGACGCCTAATTGGGATTAAATCAATACAAGTTATTTATTATTGCCACAGGTTATCTGCATCAGCTTCCATATTTGAAGAGTTTTTCCCACACAAATTTCTGAGATTGGGGTAATTATAACTATACAAGAACTCAGTTTGAGGACCCCAAATAAGATAAGAAATACTACACAGGTGGCTGAGGATCCTAACTTGTAGTCTGTTGTTTTTGTTTTTTTTTTAAAAAAAAAACAAGCATTGGATAAGCAGCATATCCTACTGTTCCAAACTCTGGAGCTAAAATGAATAACCATACCATGCACTAACTCAATGCTAAGTAGGGAAGACAGAAACTGAGACAAATAATTTTAACAGACCATGTTGTACAAAGCGTACATATGTATGATGTATACAGTGGGGCCTTGACTTACTAGTTTAATTTGTTCCATGGCGGAGCTCTTAACTCAAATTACTCGTATGTCAAATCAATTGTGAACGAGTGAGACACGTGATGCTGGCCTGATGTTGTGGCGTTCACTGTGACGTTCGCTGTGCCAACTAGCGGTGGGGTATCTGAAGCTGGCTTGTAACTCGAATTTTAGCTCGCAACTCAAAGCAAAAAATCGGCCGAGAGAAGGCTCGTATCTCAAAAAACTCGTTATCAGGACACACATAAGTCAAGGCCCCACTGTACTTGTGACTGATGTGAAGGTAACTCAGCTCAGTCAGCACAGAAAAAATGACACTTGCCTGGCTCTGAGAGGACAGGTAGAAGTTCTCAATATAAGTGACCATACAGGGATAAGATCTGAAATACGGGACTGCCTCACAGTTATATGTGGAGGCTTACTGAACCATAAATGATAAAGAATTCAGAGATGACTTTGACAGTGCACAGACTCAAAAATATTGGTGTGGCCTGGATTTAACCAAATAATTCACCTTATTGACAGTCACAGATATACCCCCTTTTTCTGAGACAGCATTGCAAATATTGACTTGCACTCTCTTTCTATATTCAGCTTCCTTGCAGCTTGTATATATTGAATTATATGTAATGCATATGTATATGTATATGTATATGTATATGTACATATTGAATCATGAAAACAGCTATGAATTCCCTGCAGTTGCTTGCTTTTCAGTATCCATTTTCCGTTCTTCAAATAATAACATGTCACCTGCCTTTAGAAAACTACCACTTTCCCATTATTGGTTAGGCAATATTGGTGGCATTTCATAGGATTTTATTGGTGCAACTCTCCCCTTGGCCATAGAGACTGAGGTCAGGAAAGATTTCAATATATTGATTTAATTATTGGATGAGATAATAAATCAATGGATGAATACAGACTTCAGCCAATAGGGACAATATAATTCTCCTGGCCATCAGGATTGCTTCAGGCATTAGCCAGTAATTTAATCTGGTCTCATAAGTGTGTTCCTCAGAACAATAACTAAGCATGTCAGACAACAGTACTCTCTCTGCAACGGGTGGTATGAGAATGTTAAGCCTGCTGCTGCTGTTACTGCCATTAACATCCATGGGAGGCAAGGGCCTGAGAGCTGAGCTAGCCCAGAGAGCAGGGGACAGTGCAAAGGAGAAATTCTTATCAAGAGAATTCCAGTTTATAATTAAACTAAACTATTTGTTTGCATTAACCAATAATACCCCAAGTTTATTATTCCAAATGAAGTTTAATTATTGATCATTTAGAGCAGAAAGTATCTGGTCTGAAAGATACCATTATCTTTTTTGTCAATTAATTGCAGTTCTTCCTTGGTGTGTGTCTGTAACTTTTGACTTCCCAAATTTTGTGACCTTTTCAGCTTGTAGAAAATCAGTCTATTTTTATCAACTTTCCACCCATTTCACAAAATCAGGACAATCCAGGCATCATTATCCACATAACTGAGGTAATTCGACTGCAATGTTTGTTGATGCCTGTTGCCAACTTGCTTTTTTCCCTTCATTTTACTTATTTTCTTCTCTGACTCAAAAAGTCAATTTTCATTTCCATGGGTCTCCTGCTGGCTTTCAGTTCCTCAGTTTCTTGTTATCTTATTTGCACCACTTTTATTTTAGATATATTTTATGGATGTGTTAAGCTAACATGCTGAAACATATTCTTGTGACCCGTGTTTTTAGGTAACTACTAAACTGTGAAAACAACATCTCTAAACATCATTGTACCAAAATTTAAATTTACATTAATATAGAAATTATTGGAAAAAAAATGATCTGGAAAGAAGTATTACAATTTACCACTGATAAAATTCATAGGGTTGCCACAAATTTGGTATGAGTAACCAAATTCAAAATTATAAACTATAATAAAGTATACATATCATTAAAAACAAATTGTGCATACTTTAACTTTTTTCTGAATCTGAAAGTGCTTCAGAGTCATCAATGAACAGCAATTAGCATTTTACTATTAATTTATAATGGAATTCATAATAGAGAATTCTGGTTGACTACATAGATAAGTAAAGCTTTATCTATTTAAATTGACTTACTATCATCCAGTTTTTTCATTTAAGTTCTCTATATTAATATATAATAAAAATGTTAATTAATATTCACTCCCTTTGTTTTTCTTGCATCATTGCTTTTCTTAAATAAGTAACTTTAGATAAAATTCAACTTACTGAGTATGGGTTTATAGGTTCTCATCCAATTTATAAATTAGTCTTTCTAATTAAACTGAAACTTTAAACATTTATTTGTTTTGAATCCATCCTGTTGAGAGGGTACAGAATTGTCCAAGTATATTTCTATCTTGATGATAATAAATTATATGCTGGCTTGCATGTCTTTATTATTGTCCATTAGTTGCAAACAGTATGCTTTGGATTTTATGTCCTTGAAACTATGAAATAACGTTCCTATAATTCAGTTCTTCTTCATGTTTCTACATTAAATAGAATGTATAATGAAACTGAGATCTGAACATTTTTAGAAATTCTGAGCTGGAGATATCAGCTGAGTCAGAAGAGTGTCAAATGTGGAACCCAAACAACATAATTTGTACTTTGAGATTGAGGTTAATGTCACGTCCCCTTGAACATATTTTAATGCTTATGCATATTTAAATTAAAATTTTAACCTCCTGACATTCAAACCAACAAGCCATTCACCATCCAGCTAGAGAGGCATGCCTGACAAATAAGATGACACAGAGCAAAAATCACTTATTTTGAAAAACTTAGCTGTTTGCTATCAATTTCACAGTAGATTCCAATATTAGCACAGATTTTCTGACTGGTTATACAGCAAGAATTTGCTTCCAATATTTGTCCATACTAAATGAGTGCTAGGTAAAAATGACGATATAATATGTATTCAAGTCATGGCATCCATTTAGTTTTATGATTTTACTTTATGTGTAGCAGGTAGTTTCTCTTTATCCTACACAATACAGAGTTTTGCTTCCAAAAAACTCAGATGAGATAGAAGTCAGTACTCTATTACACACTCTACGCCTCCCTATCAGAGCCCACCTGTTCAGAAAAGTATTGCTGATCATAATCCATTTTGATCAATGTTGCCAGCTTCAGATTAGCAGGGTTCTGGCAGAGAAGTTGGCCTGTAACCAGGGCCAGAGCCAGGATGGCAGGTCAGATGCCATAGCTTGTTTTTCCCAACATAATCTTGTCTTGACCTATTTGATGCCATGTATCTACAGGGATGTTGTGTTTGAGGATTCTAACTTCATGCATAGCCAAGTCACAGTGAGAAAAAGAATAACTGTTAAGTTAGTTCATGCTATTTCAAATTCATATTTTCATTTCATATTTATCACAGTGCTGGATATAAGGTAAAATACCAAAGTAAAAATTATCATGTTCAATAGCCAGCACAAGTGAAAATGATTGTATCTGACTGAATCTGCACTTGTAGTGAAGAGTGGACATTTAAATTGGGAAGTTGCCAGGGACTTTTGGCTCTATTCCATAATTGTCAAGTTTCATGACATTGAGGAAATTATTTTAATTCCAAGTAACGGAGTTAATTTGCATCCTGAGGTCAAAAGCTGCTAAGTAAACCAAAATACACCAACATTTATGGCACTGAAATAAAGACCCTCCTTGTCAATTGCCTCTATGTTTATTTACTTCAAGTCCTAGATGAACAACCCGGATCAGCTTGGCTACCCACGTTAAAAAACACCATAGCCAATTCATAAAGAAGTCTTTCTTCAAAGATCAGAAGTGATTCTGGAGTCTGATTAAACACTCAGTGTCCTTGTGAAGGAGATGGAAAGTGGCAGAGCATTTCCTCTGATTTCAAGCTCAAGAAAGTAAGAAACACAAAAGTTAAGTGGTTAGTCTCCATTTATTCACTTAGATTTATTCAGGAGTGGAGCCAGAAATAAAGATCAAGTCTCCTGGCCCATGCCCCAGGCCCCATGCTGCCTCGCAGCTTTCAAAACCTTCATTTTCTTGGAAAATGCTAAAAGGCTTTCCCTTACAACAAGACTAGATTCAGACATACTGCCATCTACTGACCCACCAAGGAATGCACTGCGTTCCCTTCAGAAGTCCATCTCCAGGATCAGTGGGCCGTGTCTCCTGGACTATATAGAAGAGTAATGTAAGAGGTAAACATATTTAGAATATTTCCTTCCCCATCAATGGATTAGTCTACTTAGCATTCTTAATATTTCTATAGCAACGCAACAATATGCTATGTTGTTAGTGCACAGAATATTCTTGAAATCATCTTCCTCCCCATTTCTTTATTTTGACATATTCTTCTAAGGATTTGAATATTCTAAAACAGCCTTTTTGTTTCACAACGATCAGTTTGAGCCATGCCATTCCAATTTTGTGTTGTCTATCTTGTCTTTTACCAGGGTTCTAGGAGATGTGCTAGTTATCTATCCTACGTGGTACTAAGAAAGGAATAGGAAACCAACCTAAATAGCTACAGACCTGCACTTGTAGAAAATGCCATAAAATATCCTAAAAGGACTCTAACAATAGGAGAACATGATTCTAATTATATTTTTGACAAGATTCCCTTTGTTCAGAGCCAAGCTATTATTTTCCAAGAAACTCTGTTAGTGTCTCCTTTTACCACACCCACTCCTTACATCCTGCCTGCATTTTATGTAGGATAAAATATTTCAGACTTAACTAGGTTAGAGCGAACACAATTATTTATTTAATCTCATTAAGATAGTTGAGTTAAAGTTACAATGTTTGTCTTGCTCTGTTGCTCATCATTATACTTAGTTCATTGCCTCTAAAAAAAAAATGTTTAGTTTAGATACTTGAAATTGCTACCTCTTTTTGATGAGAAAAGTTGAATAAGATTAATATTGTAATACAGAATCAACATATTCAAGAGTAACTCCAACAGCAGCAAAGAAACATCTATGCCACCCTGGTTACCTGTCTGTATCCTACGTCAAGGTATTTAGAAAAGTTTCTTTTCTGAGATGGTGGTTTGCAGACATCATGGTTAAGACATGTTGAATACAGAATTTTTTTCTATTATTTTAGGATATAAGAGCTTATGTCCAAGACAACTTAATTGCTTTCATGAAAAAAATTTATCTTTATAATTAGTGAAATAAAAAGTATCCTTTATCGTTTATAATTTGAGATAAAATCTGAAAATTACTATTCATTTAATTTGGAATAAATGTCTATATTTTTTCATCAAAATCCCTTATTTTGAAGTCATCTTAGGCAGAAATGAGAAATGGTGTAGTTTCCACGTTTTCTAAATATCAAGAGGTTGTGAAAAGTTACAAAAAGTGGACATACCAGTGGAGATATTTTAAAATTTGAAACATTAGGAATTTTACTGACTCAGTAAAACCAGAACATTGTGGAATTTTAATTGAAAAGTCTACAGAGAGAAAACTTCACCAGAAATCTGGCCTTC
>NW_006299170.1:696014-698479 GCF_000327345.1 Myotis davidii | reverse complement strand
CTATATCTATATCTATATCTATATCTATGCTGTGTATATATTCAGTCCTTATTGAAGGCCTAATAGATGGTGGAAAATAAGAGAGAAGTCAGGGAACATTTAAACAGAAAATGAGAAGACAAAAGGTGATAAGAAAAAAGGGAAGAAATAAATAGGAAGTGTCAAAGCATTTGAACATCTTTGGTATGAGCTTGCAAGAGGAGACAGATGTTTGAAGGATTTATCTGAACTAAACTGACCCCAAAACTTTTTGAAAGCAGTAACAAAAACAAAGTATTCTTTAGCGCTCTTCTATTTAAAGCACATGTATCTCTAACAATCATAAAAGGATTACACTGGCTTCTCTTTACAACATGGTGATAATGCATAACATTGTAAGAGTAGTTAAGTTTTAAAATACCTGTAGAAATTTTATTTCTTTGACATCAAAAAGACGAATTAGTTCAATAGTGGTATTCACATGTCCTATGTTATTTATCATTTTCTTTTTTCTCTCATTATATTTTATATTGTTACAGAATTATAACATTATTTTTTAAATAAAGAGAACAAAGATAATTTCAAATGAGATTCCAGGTCTCAATATAAATGAACATGACTTGTTTCAACTATAAATATAGTTTCTAACCTTGGTGAACCAGAAGAAACAATGCCAGAGTGTCACATTCTAGTCAAGTTGAGGAGGCAGTTGTGAGGTCAGAGGCCAAAGCAGTGAGGAGTCACAGAGCCATTACCAAAGAGTAAAAGTTGCAAGGAAAGAAATCTCTGACGTATGCAGAAGGTATGGCTCAAGTTTTCAGTAGAGGACTGATCTGTACATTTGTGTAGGAATCTTCCTGTAGCTTAGGGGAAAAAAAATATGTGGAAGAATTGGGGAGAACAACTATTGTAGTTCATACCGAGCCAATAATATTGCCTGTTCCCACCAGACAGAAGAGTCAATTCATCAAGAAGTTTTAACACATCTAAATACAGCTGCATATAGTAACAAACCTTCAAAAGTCATGAAGCAAAAGTAGATAGAACTGCAAGGAGCAATAGATCCACAATTGCAATTGGAGATTTCAACACCCTGCTTTCAATAATTGATAGAAGTATCACCAGTTCTATAAAGACTTCTAAAAACTGAAGAGGAAGAAATACTTTCCTATTAACTTAGTGATGACAGGATTACCCTGAACAAAACCAGAAAGAAACTTCACAAGAAAACTAGAGACCAGTATTTCTCTTGAACATAGATATAATAAGTAAATGGAATCCAACAATATGTAAAAGGAACAATGCATCATTATCAAGTAGAGATTATCCCAGAAAATGCAAGGCTTCTTTAACATTTAAATTTTTATTAATAATTTAACATTAACAGATGAATAAAGAAAAAAGCCATAAGATAATCTCATTAAATACAAAAAATGCTTGGTGAAATACAATATACATTCCTGATTAAAAAAGAAAAAAAAAAACCTCTCAGTATATGAGAAAAAGACAAGAACTTGATTTAAAAAATCTTTATAAAACACCCTGCATGGTGTTAAAAATTGATTGCTTTTATTCTAAGATCAGAAACAAGAAAATCTCACTACTCCTATTCAACATTGTATTGGAGATCCTAGTCAATGCATGATGGTAAATAAAGAAATAAATTAGCCATATTTAGATTGGAAACAAAAAAGTCAAACTCTCTTTGGAGACAATATAACCACCTATGTATAAAATCTATTGTCATCTACAGAAAAGATAGCTATTAGAACTGATAATTAAGTGTAGAATATTTGCAAGATGCAAGGTTAACATGAATAAATAAATTGTATTTCCATATGCTATAAACAAACAATCAGAAAACTAAAAGTAGAATTTGTTATAATATAAAAATATGTAAAGTATTTATGGATAAATGCAGTAAAAGATGAGTAGACCTTGACACTGAAAACTATTACATATTCACGGGAGTAATTAAAGAAGACAAAAACAAATGGAGAGACAGTCAATGCATGTTCACAGATCAGAAGACACAATATTTTTAAGATATTAATTCTTCATTAATTGATCCATAGTCAATCCAATTTTAGTTAAAAATTCATCAGGTTTTTTATGGAACTTAGTAACAATTCTAAGTTTTTATATGAAAATTGAAAGGTTTTACAATCTACACTAATAAAAGACAAACATGCAAATTGACCATACCTTCGCTATGCCTTAAGCCACGCCCACCTGCCAATCAGAGCGACTATATGCAAATTAACCCAACCAAGATGGCAGCTGGCAGCCACAGAGCTGAAGTGAGCAGGAGGCTTGGTTGCTCCAGTGATGGATGAAGCCAAGCTTCCCGGCCAGCTCTGAGCTCCACTGAAGGCAACAAAGTTTCAATTATAAAAGGTAAATAAATCCCAGAATAAAAAAAAAAAAGAAAAAAAGGAGAGGCTGGGAGCTTCCATCTCCGGGGGGCTTGGCCATTGGCCAACCTA
>NW_006299170.1:670602-695862 GCF_000327345.1 Myotis davidii | reverse complement strand
AGTTTTGGGGGCAACCTTGTTTAGCATCCTCAGCTAAATGCTGTTTCCTCACCCAGACTGGCCAGGCACCCCAGTGGGGACCCCCACCCTGAAGGGGGTGTGACCACCCTGCAAACAGCCATCATCCCCTCACCCAGGCTGGCCAGGCACCCCAGTGGGTACCCCCACCCTGATCTGGGACACTCTTCAGGGCAAATCAGCCGGCCCCCACCCATGCACCAGGCCTCTATCCTATATAATAAAAGGGTAATATGCAAATGGACCCTAACAGCAGAATGACTGGGAATGACTGTACACTATGACACAAACTCACCACCAGGAGGCTGGAGCTCAAGGCAGGAGCTGCCCTCTGGTGGTCAGTGTGCTTTCACAGGGGGAGCTCTGCTCAGCCACAAGCCAGGCTGACGGCTGCCAGTACAGCGGTGGTGGTAGGAGCCTCTTCTGCCTCCTCAGCAGCGCTAAGAATGTCCGACTGCAGCTTAGGCCTGCTCCCCGCTGGCAAATGGACATCCCCTGAGAACTCCTGGGCTGCCAGAGTGATGTTTGATTGCCAGCTTAGGCTCAATTCCCTAGGTAGAGGGCCTAAACCAGCAGGTGGTCATCCCCCAAGGGGGTCCCAGACTGCGCGAGGGCACAGACCGGGCTGAGGGACCCTCCCTCCCCCCAAGTGCACAAATGTTTGTGCAACAGGCCTCTAGTAGTTAAATAAATTTGAAAAAACACACACAGTAGAATGATTATACAATATTGACTTTAATACAGATTATAAAAGCTATAGTAATCAAGACAATGTAAATTGGCATCAGCATAGACAAATAGATCAATGGAACAGATTAAAGGATCCAGAAATTGATTTTCAACAACAGTGCAAAGACAGTTCAGTGGAGAAAGAATAGTCTTTTCAAAAAAGGATACTGGAACAATTGGATATTGACATGTAAAGAATAATAAAGTTTAATCCATGCTTCATATAATGTAAAAAAATTAACTCAAAATCAGAGTCCACCAGGGCAGTGTTGCTCAGTGATTGATTGTTAACCCATGAACCAAGAGGCCACAGGTTCAATTCCTGGTCAGGGCACATGCCTGGATTGTGGGCTTGATCCCCAGTAGGAGGTATGCAGGAGGCAGTTGATCAGTTTCTCTCTCTTATTGATGTTCCTATCTCTCTCACTCCTTTCCTCTCTCTCTGAAAAAATTTAAAAAATGGTTCAGAGACCTAAAAGTAAATGTAAAACTATGAAAATACCTAGAAGAAAAAAGGAGACATTCATTGTTATCTTGGGTTAGGAAGTCTTTCTTACACAAAAAATTAAAAATAGCCCTAGCAGGTTTGGGTCAGTGTGTAGAGCATCAGACCTCAGACCCTTGAGCCTCTTGCAGGAGGCAACCAATTGATACATTTGTCTCACATCGATGTTTCTCTCTGTCTTTCCCCCTTCCTTCCATTTTCTCTAAAAATCAATGGAAAAATATCCTTGGGTGAGGATTAACAAAAAAATATATAATAATAAAAATAATATGAAAAGAAAAAAAACATACCAAATATACACAAGAAAAAGAATGATAAAGCATATGTGGTCAAAATTAAGTACATTTGCTCATCAAAAGACAAGCCACAGACTGAGAAGATATCTGTAATTCATATAGTCAGCAAAGGACTTATATCTGGAATATGAAATGTTCAAAATAAGGAACAAAAAGCACACCAAATCTTGGGCAAAATTGTGTAACAAGATTCTCCACAAAACATGCATAGATGAGCTCACTCTCCCTCCCCTGGCCCTGAGACCCACAAAGAAGAGTTCATGTGAATACACAGGGAGATGACAACTGCCTACATGTCAAGAGAAGAGGCCTGAGAATAAAGCCCACCTTGCCAGCATCTTAATATTGGTCTTTTCCAGCCTCCAGAATTGTGAGAAATAAATTTCTGTTGTTTTGGGGAGAAAATATGTGGATGCTATATAAGCGCAGAAAAAACTGCTCAAGTTGTTGATCACTAGGGAAATACAGACTGTAATGAAATATCTCTATAATTAGATATGTTTTCACTTAAAACTACTGACTCAACCAAGTATTGAGAAGGACTTGGAGCCATCCACCACTCATAAGTATTTGCACAGATAAGTGAAATAATACGTCCATAGAAAATTTTGTTCATAACAATGTTATGAACACATTCTGAACACCACCCAGATTTTCATCAACAGGTGCATGAATGAATGAACAAGTGGTAGCAAAATGAACTACTGCTCAGCCTAAGTAAAAAAAAAACATAAAACAAACAAAAAACAACAACAATGATACAAGAAATAACATTAATTAATTTCAAAATAACTGTGCTGAGTGAAATAAGCAAGAGACAAATGAACACATATGTATGATTAAATTTATATAAAATTATAGAATATACAAACTAATCCACATCGACAGAAAATTGATCAGTGGGAATTGATGTGGGTGATGGGGTGTATAGGAAGAAAGAGATTATAAGGGACAAAGCAAAACTTTTGAAGATGATATGTATTCAATATTGTGATTGTGGTGATGGTTTTATGAGTATATAACATTTCTACACTTATAAAACTACATTGTTTCTAAACATTTTATTGTATATCATTTCTTTTAGAAAACACAAAGCAATGATCTCAGGAGATAAATTGGCTGTGCTGGGTGAAAATATATTCAAAGAAGATGATCCCCGTTATTTTCTTGCTTATATCCGTGAATTTTGCAATGTCACTTTGCAGTTCCTTCCATCAGAGATGAAGCCTCCAGTGGATGAAGCAGTGGGTTATTACTAAACACCAAAAAGAAATGAGCTATCATGCCATGAAAGAAGTTTAAATGCATAGTACTAAGTGAGGGAAGCCAATGTGAGGAGGCTACACACTGTATGAGACCAGCTACATGACATTCTGGAAAAGGCAAAACTGTGAATACAGTAACAAGATCAGTGGTTGCCAGGGTTTTCAGTTGGAAGAAGAGAGGGAGAGTAGGCAAAGCACAGAGGATTTTTTTTATTGTGATTTCCCAAGAAACTAGCCCTTTATTTTCCCAAGTCAGACACTATAAAACTAGTCGGAAGTGTTTCTGGAAGTGCAGAAATGAAAGAAAATAGTAGGTTAAGCATTAAATATGTTTAATGATCTTGAATATACAGGAGATCTCAAAATAGGGATTCCAGAGCTGGTGCAGTGGCTCATTACTAGTGCAACTGATCTTAATTTTTTTTTCTATTTTTCCTCTCTTCTATTCTTGCCTATAACCTTCCAGATACGTCTTTCCTGCTGCACTTGGGCAGCAAACTTGCCATCTTACGCTAGGAGGGGAAGGGGATGGAAGCCAAAGTTTTGAGAGTTTAGATATTTTACATAAAGATTTGAGAACTTGTTTTTTATATATTTTTCACAAGAAATGTCATGAACTCTAGTGGGTTGTTTGCTTCTTGAGGGGATCTACTTGAAGATGAACCTTAGGTGGCTTGGAGGGAAAGATGAGGCAGTTAATCAATGTATGGAAAAATGTAATATTTACTGTTTAAAGACAGACCTTGAAAAGTACAAGAATTGGAGAGCATTGATTAGCTGACCTCTAAAAAAGTGTCTTACTTTCAGAATCTTAGACTCTCCTTAGAAGTGATTCTAGACTGTTAATACTTCTCTGATCACAGTTTTAAATAGACAAAGGGAAAAATATATTTTTTAAATCAGTAGATTCTTAGGATTTTGCTCATTACAATTATATGGACAGTGTGGTTGATGGTAGTTACTGTATCTGAAAGTAAGATCAGCACTACGGCCCTAGTCAGGTTGCTCACGTGGTTGGAGTGTCGTCCTGTGCACCAGTCAGGGCATATACCTAGGCTGTGGGTTGATCCAAATTGATCAATGTTTGCTTCATACATAGATGTTTCTTGCTCTCTCTCTCTCTCTCTCTCTCTCTCATCTCTATCTCTGTCTCTTCCTTCCTCTCTCTCAAAAAAAACAATTAACAAAAACATATCTTCAGAGAAGGATTATAGTACAAAAGAACAAACAAAAAGATCAGCACTGCCTATAGAATGCTAGGAGGTAATAGAAGTGGTAAGAGATACATGTTTAAGGTTCTCAGTTTAGGATTATAATTATCAAATTGATTATTAGTGAATTAAATGAGTATTTTACAAATAATTTAATTTACTTTTACATTCACATTAATTATAAGCAAATTGAATATAATAGAAATTTAAATATCCTATTAGATTAATTTATAGATTAAAATATATCTCTAAGGATAGAGTGGGCCTTTAAATATTCATTGATAAGAAACCAGTTTTTAGTACTAAAATTTTATTTTTATTATAGTTCTAATTGAACTTATTTTGCCTTTCCTAGATTAAAACATGTTGTTGAATAAATTTCTCAATAAACTTTGAAGATGGAATTGTTTTAATTTCTTCCCAAAACTTAGCCACAGAAGCATATTTAAAGAATGAATCATCTTTTCCTGATACTCGATAGATAGCAATTTTTTAACAAAGCCCTTTAAATAAGCATCTGATTCTACCTTTAGGAGGAAAAATAATTCAGAATTAAAGATGAAACTGTTTCAATTATACTGTGCAACCTTACATGAAGTCTGGCTGAATTGAGAGCACAAACATTTGAATTGGGCTATCTTCTGGAGTTTGCCCTGACACCAACTTTTCCAACAGGGTGGTTACCTGCCAAACCCGAGGGACACTTTATAGAGCAACACCACCCACAGCATGATCCTTCGGTGAAAGGAAATGCCGGGGACACTGGAGGCTACTGACTGTGGCTCTTGGGCAGAGTTCCAGATTATCGATAGATTAAGTTTACTGAGCTGTCAGTGACAGGGTCAAATGAGATGTTATTGACAATCCTTCTATTTCTAATGTATGAGTCTTCCAGAAGTTTGTGAGGGATGAGTGATTATTTTCCCAGTCTCTGTGCTTAGAAATTAGACGAGGACTATATATATATATACATGTCCTCTGAATACTGACTTGGCAAGAATTTATGGGCAACTTCATCTGCACAGAAAAGCAGAACGCAGGATGCCTCTTTATTGCTGATCAGCATTCCTATGATAGCCAACTCTACAGTAGATGCATGTGAATTATTAACTGCAGTATTATTGCATTTTCTGCTCTGAGAAAATTATGCCTGACATCATTTACTGGCATTTTTATGCCCTTGGGAATGACAACTAATTTTAATGCTAGCCTAGGCTGAAATTAATTATAAAAGAAAATAAATTCTGCAAAAGACAATGAGCCAATCCTGCATCCCTAATGCAAATATTGCCCTGGTATGCCTCCTGGCAGCACTCAACTAATAGATTTAACTGGCTATTGTGGATTCTTACTGCTAATGTGGGCCAGGTACTCTTACAAACATTGATTCAGTCTTACATGTATTGACCACCTTATATGTACCAGTCACTAAATAAATGACTGGGAAGAAAGATAAATAAGACATAGTCACTTGCCTCTGAGTATAATTTAGTGCGGGCAGGACAGCTGAAGGAAATAGACCAGGTACCACAAGCTTAAACTATGGGTTTATAAAGATATGAAAGAGGGTACTGTGATAGTACAAGAAGTTTTTGGAGAAGCTCAAAAGTACATGCATTGGCATATGCCAGGTTATACGGTTTTTATTTTTATTACATTTATTAGAGTGACATTGATTAATAAAGTTATATAGGTTTCAAGTATACAATTCTATGATAAATCTTCTGTGCATCGCATTACGTATTCATCTTCCAAAGTCAAATCTTCTTCTGTCACCATATATTTGACACCCTTTACCCTTTACGACCCCTCACCCCAGGTTGTACAGTTTTGACCTAATCCAAGAGGAAACCGTTTGTGGATTTTGCAAAAGAGGAATCACCTGATTGGATCTGTATTAGAATGATCATTATAGGTGTAGTATAAAGAGAGGTAAGACTTCCTTAAAACCCTTTGAGGAGTATGTTGAAACAGAGTAGATGAATTACTTTGAGATCCTGGAACACGGTGAGGAGGGGACATGGTGAATTTTAAAAAGGACAAGCTTACCATAAGGCAGACACAATACCATAAGGAGTATGATATTGTGTTTTAGTTACTGTCCTGTCTGAGGAATGGAAGTATTACAGAGGCTTCTTCATGGACTTCCCCAGTCTGATAAGAGTTATAACATAATATAAGTATTATAATATAAATATTATATTATAATTTAATAATTTAATATATATAATATAATATTATAATATAATACTTTCTCTTACTGACAGCCATTGCTTACAGATTATTGCCATCACTGAAAATTGTAGTGTTGTTGATGTTTCTCATAGCCCTTGTGAATGGTATGTCATCTGAGCCTTCCCACGTAATATAATAATCTGGCATAGTTTTGGCCATATAACCTATGTCTATTCCTGGCTTCCCACTTCCATGAGCATTTTAATTTATTTTTCCCATTTCTGTTATGGCAATCCTGGCCTTTTAACTTTACTCAGTATAGACCATTGTTTTCTACATGCTTCTCAGAAACATATCAGTACGTTTGCCCCACTTCCTGGAATATTTTTTCATTGGCAAATACTACATCACAGGAGAGCATTTTCAAGTAAAAAAAAAAAATTCTATTTTATGTTATTGCACCTTGATTAAGCACCATGAGAATACAATCCCACTCATACTTCTCCAGTACCTATTGATATATAAGATCTATTTCTTACAGCTCTTTTATAGAACCACCGAGGTTATGCAACAACTTAACCCTAGTTATAGAAATAGTGGCTATGATGGAAGGTGGGGGCAGATCTTATAACTGACAGGAGAGAGCCTCAGAGTTATCTTCAAAATGAAAAGTGGGGAATGGGGCATGCTAGTTCTCGATGGGGTGCTTCTTTTGTAGACTCAGAAGGATTCTGAGAAGACAAAAAGTATCCTGCATACACCTTGGTGTCCATCCAAAGCCACACGATTTCCAACCATGGTAAATGATCTTGACATAACAGAATAGCCTTGGTGAGCATTCAACCCTCTTTAAATTTGTTCTCTCCGATTGGTTTTAGACTTAGTCCCGTTTTTTTTTTCCCTTTCCCCCCCGCGAGAAATACAACTTTATTCTGAAGGAAAAAGGAATGAGAATGACTGTAACAAGCAAGGTTTTACCACTGAATATTGTGGTGTGACTAGCAGTTTTATATTTGAAACTCAATAAGGAAACACTACGTGCCGGGAGCCAGTCCATCCTTGCTGTTTCAAGGGACCTGGCATATATGGCATACTGTTCTTAATATGTTTGCTCACCTTCTTGGCATTATGTGTTTTAACCAAGGTCACCTCTCTGAGAAAGGTTGTTTCCCCAGGTAGGGATTTTCCCGAACCAGAACTTGGCTAGAAGACCTAGACAGAACTTGGCTGGAGATGCTGGCTACAGAACCTGGCTGAAGAACCTAGCAAGAGAACGTGGCTAGAGAACCTGGACAGAACCTGGCGACTGAACCTGCCTGGAGAACCTAGCAAGAGAACATGGCCACAGAACCTGGCTGGAGATCCTAACCAGAACTTCGCTGGAGATCCAGACCAGAACTTGGCTAGAGATCCTGCCTAGGCTGCTGATCAACTGAACGCTGTCTCCGTGTCATTCCTTCTTCGCCGACTCCGTCCACAACTTTGGGGACCCCTGGACCTGCTGGGGCTGGACCCCGGCAACTACGTTCCCAAATAAATATGCCACATTCATTCCAAAGTCCATTCATGTCTTTCAGCATCCCAAAGACCAAGCACAGGTTCTGGTCTGCACTGACAGCACAGGACAGGTCCCTCTGAACTAGACTTCTGACCCTGGGCTGCAGCTTTCCTTTCTCACAGGGTGGCATCCTCACCCTGACCCTCACCCAGGAGAGCTGTGGTCTGAGCAACCTCTGGGTCGCGCTCATACTGTGCTGCCAGAGCTGGGTCCAGGACAACCTCTGGTGGGGCAAGAGCAGGCATGGCGGCAAACTCCCAGATAGGGTCTCCAATTAGGATCCTAGCTAGCCAGAGAAGGGCTTTTAAAGCGGTAGTGGTAGTTACTTTTGGCAGAAATGCCATAGTACCGAAGGTTCTTCTTTCGATGAAAGATCATTGATTTAGCCTTAACTTTCCTGTCCTTAATATCCACTTTGTGGCCACATAACATGATGGGGATGTTTTCCCACACTCGTACCAGATTTCTCTGCCAGTTAGCTCATTCTCATAAGTGGAAGTTACATCACACATTATAATGGCGCACTGGGTTTTAAATGATAGCTGTCTCTCAATCTGCTGAACTTCTCCTGGTCCGCTGTATCCTACACATTGAACTTAATAGGCTCTCTGTTGGAACACAAGGGGAGGGACCTCAACACCCAGAGTGGCTACATACTTCTCAAATTCCCCAGTCAGATGACGTTCCATGAATGTAGCTTTCCCAGCCCCACCGTCACCAACCAATACAAGTTTGAATTGAACTTGGGGTTCTCCTTGGGCAGCCATGGTGATGTTACTGCCAGAAGCATCTCCAGGCCAGTCTGACTGAGAGCCAGTCCTTGGGTTTTTTTTTGCCTCTCACTGCAGGAAAGGTTTCTACATCTGGAACTCAATTGCCCAGCACTTCCCTCAGCTCTTCATTACCTTTCTGTGGGACATCAGTGGTGTTTGGCAATATCCAGGCAAGTATGTCATTCTTATAGCTACCATTTCCTAATACTTAGGATTAACTAGTGCTCCCCTTTCTCCAACATACCCTTCAAACCCACTATCAGTGAAAGGTTTAACAACTGGACAACCACCTTATGGTAGGTTTGTCTTTGCTCTACCTACCAGCATTGGGATACTGATTGTCAGACAGGTGGTGAATGATACAAATTCAAAACCTAGCTTCAAAAATTACTTATCTTCTCTCCTGCTTTCTTGAACCATTTCCAGTACAAATGTTCACAGTATATTAAAGATCAACATTATGATGTTGGCCTGCCAAAATCTTGATCAACATGGCAGGGAGCGTTAAACAAGCATTTCCCAAGTTATCCCCATATCAGGTTGAAATTGTGGAGATTTTATAAGCTGCCTTGATCAGGTATGGGCTGCCTGGAAAATTATGATTTAGAGCAGATAGCTCTCTACATTTGAGCAGACCATAAAGGAGATAAGAACTGAATGCTTTCTACTTACCACGCTCCCTACAGCTAGGCAGAAAGTCCTCTGCAGGAGAACTCCCACTACACAATTCTACGTTTACTATACTAGTGTTTTCAAAAAACCAGCTTTGGGCTTTCCTAATTTCCTCTATTGTCTATTTCACTGACTTCTGCTCTTATTTTATTTCTTCTCTGTTGGTTTGCTTACATTTAATTTCCTGTTATTTTTCTAGCTTTATGAGATGTATACACTCACCACTAATATTAAAGTTTTATTTTGGTCTATTAGAAACATTTAAACCTAGACATTTCCTACTACAAACAGATCAACAGCATCAGACAGCTTTATAAGTTAATATCTCCCTTGACTAATGGACTATTTAGAAATTTATTGCGTAATTATATGTATTTGAACCTTTTCAAGTAACCTTTCTTGTATTTCCTTTGCCTTTCTGTATAACTTAACTATAGGACAAGAACATACTCTGAAGAGTTTCAACCCTGTGAAATGTGTTAGGATTTTCTTTCTGTCCCAGGATATAGTCTATTTTAAATATATTTTATGCATACTTAAAAAGAATGTTATTCAGTTATTTGATACAGTATCCTATTAGTTTTACCATTTCAACATTTATGAGTGCTGTTTTTCTTTTTCTTTTTTAACCTTGATTCATTTTCTGCTTGTTCTAAGATAGCTTCTAATATGATTCTACATTTTTAAAGCTTTCTTCAGTTATTTTAGTCTTATGTATTTTGAATCTAGTTATTTGATGCATAGAAATTTAGAATTGTTATAACTTTCTGATGGATTAAAATTTTATTTTGATAAAATGTCAATCTTTTAATTAAGGGCATTTGTCATTAAGTCAAAGATGTATATTAATATTAATATAGACATACCAGAATTATGTGGTAAAAAAATATTGCTTATCATCTATCAAAATATTTGAGCTTTATTTTCAAATTGAAAACACACACACACAAAAAAGAGAAACAAAATTCCAATCCTGTTTTTTTGTTTTTTTAAAAATATATATTTTATTGATTTTTTACAGAGAGGAAAGGAGAGAGATAGAGAGTCAGAAACATCGATGAGAGAGAAACATCGATTAGCTGCCTCCTGCACATCTCCCACTGGGGATGTGCCCGCAACCAGGTACATGCCCTTGACCGGAATCGAACCTGGGACCTTTCAGTCCGCAGACCGACGCTCTATCCACTGAGCCAAACCGGTTTCGGCCCAATCCTGGTTTTAAAAATAAAACCTATAAGAGTGTTTGCTTCCAATGTAATATCTTAGCAGTTTAGACATATTTGCTAATCTTGTGTTTTGTTAGCAAAATACCAAATTTCAGAGAAAGTGTTTTTTTCCTATGGTTCCAGCAACATACCAGAGCAATTTTTAAAACATTTATGACCTCTGAAGAGAGATCTTAGCTCTTATTGTCCAGTGAGAAAAGGTTAAAAGGAAAAGCCAAAAGCAGAAATATAATAATAATTTCAGGAACATTGTTGAAATAGTTTATATGTTGGCTGCAATATAAAAAGGAGCCTTCTAAAACCCCTGTGTAAACTTTAGGATGTATGATAGAATCCATTCCCACAACATGGCTCTTCCGTGCGTTCAGTATTTGCGTGTTTTAAGTACACTATTTTTAATGATTTGCAACAAAGGATGAGTCAACTGATGTGACTGAAAATTCTAGTAGAAGTGTGAATGCTCTTTTAGTTCTTAATACTCTTGGACTCAGTGCCTTACACATCAATATATTACTTTTAAAAAAATTTTTTTATTGGTTTCAGAGAGGAAGGGAGGGGGAGAAATGGATAGAAACATCAATGAGAGAGAATCACTGATTGGCTCATCCTGCACGACCCCTACTTGGAATTCAGCCCATGTGTCCTGACAGGTTCACAGGTTGATGCTCAACCATTGAGCCACACCAGCCAGGTAGTATATTGTCTTTTAGAAGCAGAAGAGAACAGAAGGTTTTTTTTTCAATGCTTAATTTCTTAATAATAGAGTTTCTTCACTTTTCTTGTCTCAAAGAAAGGTTTGGGCAAGTCTGGTATGCATCCCCGTTAGAGTAAGATGACTCCAGGCAGAGGATCAGCAAATTTCTATAGGCCTTTGAGAAATAGAAAGAGTTTGATTTTGAAGAGTAATGAGGATGAGTCATCAGTCTTTTCCAAGTAAAGAGTTAGTATACTAAGTCAAGTATAGCAGTGGTGTAACTTAGACAACTTTCTCTCTAGACAATGATAAAATTTTCCTGAAAAATGCAGAATTTTTCTGAAAAAGAAGTTATAATGATATGGAAACCCTTGCATTAAACAGAAAAAGGCAGAAAAAAAAGGAGGATTAGAGTCAATGGATAGTTGAAAGCAAGAGAGGGGAGGAACACGCCACGCCTGTGTACAGAGCTTGCAGTTTTAGTCATAAACAAGCCATATGTGTTGGAGCATTACTCACATACTGTGCTCTGTGCAGGCCATGGAGGCAGAAGCATATGTGTAAGGGGTCAGACTGAAGGTCAGCAGTCACGCTGGCATCATGGAAGGAGTGACCTAACACCCTAACATTATGGAGCTCTAAACTGGGAGCTTGCTGCTTAAACACATCCAAAATTTACTTAGCAGATGTTAGTCGTTTTTACTGGCCCATTTCTGCTTTGGAAAACAAAACAAAACAGAACAAAACAAAACAAAAACAACAAGAATCATTAGAGTAAGCACTATGCATCCCCTTACCTAATTTTCTATCTCTTTCTACCGATTTACTCCTCTACTGCTCTCTATACCTCTTTCTCCTTCTATCTTTATCTTTTCATTTTTGGCTTCTTACTTCTTTCAAATTACTAGCTTTTTAAAGAAAGGTGAAAAATCAAATATTAACCTAGGCCCAGCCGGTGTGGCTCAGAGGTTGAGCATCGGCCTATGAGCCAGGAGGTCATGCCTGGGTTGCGGCTCTACCAGCAGCTGGAGGACGTGCAGGAGGCAGCTGATCAATGACTCTCATCAGATGTTTCTATCTCTTTCTCTTTCTTTCTCTCTGAAATCAATAAAATATATATATTTTTAAACGTGAACGTAGAGGATTAGAAAAGTGGGATGGAAGAAGAATTCAAGATCACCTATTTCAACCCAGTACCATACTCAATGACTGCCTCTGCCACCACCTAAACTATTTTGTAAATAGGATGGGTAAAGAGAGACCACAGTGAAGGGGAGGAAAGGTGTGAGTGTAACAACCCTCCCCATGGAAATCTTGAGCTCCTATAGCGGGCCTGGACAGTGGAGCCTACACTGCTCTGGCTCTTCAGCCTCCCGAAGAAGAAGAAGAAGAAGAAGAAGAAGAAGAAGAAGAAGAAGAAGAAGAAGAAGAAGGAGAGGGAGAGAGAGGGAGAGAGAGAGAGAGAGAGAGAAAGAGAGAGAGAAATTGGGTATGTGCCCTTGATTATGAATCAACCATCACACCTGTGACCCTTCAGTGCACTGGATGATGCTTTAACCACTCAGCAACACCTGCCAGGGCTTTCATATATACTATATTCAAACTTCCAATACTAAGAACCTTAGTACTTCAAAGTCAGCTTATTCTATTCATGGTCAGTTATAATTGTTAGAAATATTTCTTATAGTGAGCTAAAAATTGTCACTTTCTAAATTTAGGCTAGTTAGCTCTACTGACTCAAATTTATTTCTGGCATATTTACTGGCCTAAAACAGTTTTACTCCTCTTTATATCAGTCATAAAGTTTCCAAAACTAGAATTTGTATTGTTTTTAATGTAACCCTCATTTGTTAGCATTGAGAGGTGAATGACATTTTTGGTGCTGCAAGATCCAAAATGAACACAGACCCATTTTTTTAAAAAGGAACTCTTTTGTATCAAGTAGAAAGTTAGGTTAACACTCACAAGCATTCCAGAGATTATTGGATTATGCATCCTATATAATAAAGAGCTAATATGCTAATTAGACTGAACAACTGAACAACCATTTGGACGAACTTCCAGACAACCTTCCGGATAACACCCCTTACACAAATTTTGTGCATTGGGCCTCTATTTATTTAATAATGAATCCTGGATACCTGTTTGATTTTGGACTCCCTTTGGTCAACTCTGGGTTTTCCCATAATTCTTTGCTGCTTTTCCAGAGTATTTGGGTAGTACAATATTTATTCTGTTTCTGCCTTACCTAAAAATCTATGAAACACTCAGATCAAATTGAAAAGATGAATAAAAATAATTTGAAGACTGTAATTGTTTATTGAGAATGAATTTGTCTTTGAGTAAACATTTCTAAATTAAAAAATCAGAGAGAAGACAGGTTTTAATTTTCTCAAGCTTTCACTACCCTTTAATATGAGATCAAATTTGTAATAGGGGTGCCTCTGACTCATAGGCATAAGACCTTGGTTTACATGTAAGCTCTTCCATTGCCTTACTGTGTAACTTTTGGCAAACAACTTGACTCATGAAAGTCAATCTTCTCATTTATAAAATAGCACTAATAAAAATGTGTAATATATATCATCAATAAAGCATTATTTAGACCTTAGATGTTATTATGTTCCCCCACTAGACTTAGCTTCTAGACGGTAGCAGCTACTATAGCTAATATTACTTTTCTTTGTATATCAGAGGCCAGCAATTCTGAAACAATAAAGTAAGTGCTCACTAAAGCTTGTTGAAAAAAACAAGCCTCAACAATACCATTTATTCCCTCTTATTCTGTAGATAAGAAAAGTTCCAGTAAGTAGAAAATGAAGTAAACTATTCAGGGCCAAATATGAGCATAAGACTTGGAAAATTTTATATGTCTTAACAAGATTATAAATCACTTTACATGAAAGCAATGTTAAAGTTTTTATTTAAGAATATATAATTTTCTCAATGAAAGGATAAATAAAAAGTAAATTATTTAAACAGAGATTCCCCAGGTAAAGTAAACCTTCCTTGAGTTTCCACAATACGTGATACATTAAGAAAAAAAGTGGGTGCTCATCAATATTTATTTGCTGAACAAATGAATATATGTTCTTGCATCTCCAAACCAAGAAAACATCTCCTTTAATTTTAATAAGTTACATTTTAAGACTTACTTATAATCTCTGGAATTAAAAATAGTAAAAACAATTAGAATGGATATCTTGTGAGAGCTAAAGAATATATTCTGAGGATCATCAGATTTTTGGAACATTGTCATTAAATAAAGGTCTTTGATGTGGTAACCATTTGAGCCTGAACATTTTACAGAAACAACCCAGTGATTTAGTAATCATTAAAATAATAAAAATATTGCTAATAAAAATGGATTTTCAACCTGTATCTTCCTGAAGTGAAGTGCTATCTCTTTAAAACTTTACTTCAATGCTACTTGGGCTCTCAAAAATGACACCATGAACATAAAGGGAGCGCTATCGTGTTAGTTGTTTTCAGTCTCATAAAATGACTGCCTCTGTAGATATCAATACCTAAAGTCCTTGCCTATTCTGGCTCTCAGTAAGACACAAGGAATAAAGAGATATTGCTCACAAAAACTCTTGTTAGCGGCAACCTCCTGCAGATGTCTGTAATTAGGGCTAAATGGGTGACAAGTGCTTATTTGGAATTAGAAAGTACTTTAAGAAAGGATTTTTTTGAGTGGGAACTTCAAGAAAGAATACAGTGTAGGGATCCAGAGTAGAGACAAAGCATGAAGCAGTGGAAAGAGCATAAATAAAGATTTGGGCCCAGCTGGTGTGGCTCAGTGGTTGAGTGTCGACCTTGAACCAGGAGGCCGTGGTTTGATTTCCACTTGGGTACATGCCCAGGTTGCAGGCTCAATCTGGAAATAGCCCAAGTGCCCATCAGTAGACGAGCGGACAAAAAAGCTGTGGTACATTTACAGAATGGAATACTATGCGGCTGTAAAAAAGGATTTCATACCCTTTGCAATAGCATGTATAGAACTGGAGATTATTCTACTAACTGAAATAAGTCAGTCAGAAAAGATAAGTGTCACATGGTCTTACGTATATGTGGAATCTAATGAACAAAATAAACTGATGTACAACATGTTCCAGAGACATGGAAGCATGTAACTGACCGACAGATCTGAGAGAGAAGGGGAAACGTGAAGGGGAGGAGCCAGGAAGAGATTAACCAAAGAACTTACATGCATATATGCATAGCCCATGGACGCAGACAACAGTGTGGTGAAGGCCTGGTGCGTGGACATAACTGAGTACAGGGGAACAAAGGAGGGAAAATGGGGGACAAATGTAAAACTCTCAACAACAAGAATAAATTTAAAATAAAAAGGAAGAGGTACAAGGAATCCAGAGGCCAAACACTACTTGTGTCAGAGGTTTTAGGAAAGTCCTCAACATAAACCTGTACAGGCCATTGGATAGAAAAGCCATTGGAAACTGCTCGGGTGGGCATGCAAGTTGGGGAATCACCAGGGAGGGGTGAATGGTGTTATCCAAGTTGATGGAGACTCAGATATGGCACCTGCCTGCTGGCTCTGTTGGAGGAGGGCTCAGAAAAGGAGCAATTGCCTCTGCCAACACTTCTGTCTAGATGAAGTTGTCCTCCAGCTGTCTCTGAATGATTTGGCTGCTCCCCATATCATCCTGGTGCCTTTCAAGCTTCTGCCCCAGCACCACAGCTCAGAGGGAGTGAGCCCAAATATGTCTGTGCATAGGCCCTTTAAGAGGAACACATGGGACTCCAGAAGGCACTGTCTCACTCAGCTGCAATCCCACTGTTTCTTGTTTTGTTTTTAATTTATTGAGTTCAGAGAAGGGGTCGGGGAGGAGAGAGAGCGGGAGAGAGAGAGAGAGAGAGAGAGAGACATCGACCCATTGTTCCACTCATCTCTGCATTCACTGGTTGATACATACTTGCATTTGCCCTGACCAGGGATTGAACCTTCAACCTTGGCATAATGGGACAATGTTCTAACTGACAGCTATTTGGCCAGGGCCCTACTGGTTTTTACAACCAGAAGTTATGGGACTTGTCCCTCTAGCACTGGAATCTTGGGCTGCTGGGTCCGGTGTTAGTCTTGGACCCTTGGCTCCTCAGAGAGAATTCTCACAGCTGAGATATTCCTCCCTATTTTTCACCACCACATTTAGGTAGGGAACCAGCATGCTCTGCATCTCTGCCCCTCCTACCAGCTTCAATGTGGCTTTTCACTTATAGGACTTCCGTTCATCCACATTTCAGGCATTTCTGAGTGATGGTTGCTCTGTAGTTTAGTTGCAATTTTGATGTGGTTGTCAGAGGTTCCAAGTATCACATTTCCCTATGCCTTCATCTTCCAAAATTTTTTTTACCACACATTTATTAAACACAAATATTTTGATACTTTACTATCAAACATAAATTCATATTACCTGATGGCCTATGCCATCATAAAAATGGCTTGAAAGATGGGAGTTTGGCTTAATAAACATTTATTCTAAGTATAACAACTGATAGTGAGATGCTGTGGTGTACTAGAAACGTCACTTAACTTAGACTCAGAGGTGACAGAACTAGCTCTTCCCAAAGCTATAAAATGCTTTGCTTATTCTCAATTAAATTTGAGTAATCACTGAAGGCATCAGTTCATAGTAATAAAGATAAACGTTTATTTAGAATTTTAAAAAATGCTTAGATATCCATTTGACAATCATCAAATTTCCAGGCATTATGAAAGATCTGGAATAAAGTTTACCCACTCAGTAATTAATACATAGTGGTTACTGTGTATTAGTATTAATTGGTATAGCTACGTGCTCAATGGCCAAGCTCTCTAATATTTTTAAAACTTTTGAAACATTGCAGAATGAAAAATGTGGACAGATGAATCATTTTCCTTTTTAGAACTGGTAATGTATTCCTATAATTAAAGATACTAAATCAACAGATTCATGAATAATTTCTATCATAAATAAATATCACAGAAAATTTCTACTTAGTTAGATATGCATCCATTTGACAAACTTCTCTTGGAACAAACATAAAGCTCTTATAAATTTCAACAAGAAAAAAAGTCTGTGTACATTAATGGTAGTAAAACCTCAGAGAAGCAGAAATTGTTCATGAATTACAAGGAAAACAAGCATTGTCACAAAAGACAAATGCAGGTGTGGTAAGGGAACCTCTCTGATTAAAATCACAACTTTGGCCCTAACCGGTTTGGCTCAGTGGATAGAGCGTCGGCCTACAGTGAAGGGTACCAGGTTCAGTTCCGGTCAAGGGCATGTACCTTGGTTGCGGGCACATCCCTAGCAGGGGGTGTGCAGGAGGCAGCTGATTGATTTTTCTCTCTCACCGATGTTTCTAACTCTCTATCTCTCTTCCTTCCTCTCTGTAAAAAAAATCAATAAAATATATTTAAAATCACAACTTTGAGGATTGACAAATTCCTTGACAAACTCTTCCTTTATATTTTGTGCATATGATATCCGAGTAACTAGTTGAAATAAATGAAAACAAAACAAAATACAAGTATTTGGTTATTTGGAGGGTTAAATGTTTTGACAGAATTTTTTAGTTCACATTATTAGAATTATGTTCACACAAAAATCTGAAAAAATAAAATGTGAGAATAAAAGGTTGATAATTATTAGAAGTAGACTAAAAGGTAAAGGAAAATATCTCAATTTTATTCCTGTTTCCAATTGTTTTGAGATGCTATTAATTAGAGCCTGGATATTTATAGATATTCATTTTGGCCTAATCAATTTATGTTTCAATAATCCAAATTTTTAAGTGAATTGTCTTTACCATCACACCTGCTAATGGTTGTGAAAGCATGATGGATATTCTAATTCCTATTCGTTTACCGTTCCCTACAGTGAAGGCGATGGAGGAAGTTGTATAGAATTTTGCATAAGCACATGATCATTTCATTCCATTATCACCCAATCCTCTATTGGTCAGGCAAGTTCAGTGCTCTTGATTAAATAATCCAAACTGAATTAGCATGGGCTCTTAGTTGCAAGCAATAGGAGGGAAATTTTTGATGATTTAATCAGTCAACAGAAAGGTGGGAGAACCAGATTCAGAAAATAGTCAGAAAAAAGGAAAGACCGGAGTCAAAAATCACCGTCGCTGCTGCCGCTGTTAATATTGGAGCTACAGACTGCGCTTCCGTGGCTGTGAACCCTGAACGCCAGGTGTTTTCTCTGCCACTCCTTCAAAGAGGTCCCCTCCTTTTTCGAGATACCTAAATCGAACTAAAATGCAGGGTAAGGATACTCGATTGGTTTCCAGCCAATTTCTGCAGCGGTGACTCGGAAAACATGTCTGGCTTTTCTTTTACTGTCATTGGGCAGATAAACAAACAGCAGAAGAGACAAATGAGCACTGAACTAGATACGGATCACATTGGTGAAGGTGGAATGATAAAGTGGATGATGGAATTTGGCATCAGATTACGCTAAATGTGAATTTTGGCTCCCTTGCTTAATAAAAATGCTCCCAACACATTTCCTATCCCTTGAGAGCATCTGCTGGTTGGTAATTTTCATGAGGGTAAGAACTGTGTCTGGCTTGTTCATGTGGCATTTCCAGCAGCTAGAACAATGCCTGGCAGTCAGCCAAACTTCAAAATAGTGCTTGATGAATGACTAAATCCAACTACTTCATACGTTGACAGCAGCATCTAATATGCCTCCTAAGCACTAACACATTTTACTTGTTTTTGTGATTATTTTAGTGGGATTTTATCAAACTAAGCTCCATGGAATCAAGGAGAGTGACTTTTAATTCTGATTGTGTCTACTGTGCAGAGGTTGGCTAACTGCCAGGCATTGTTCTAGAGAAAGTTGTGGCTCAGTGGTTGAGCATTGACCTATGAACCAGAAGGTCACTGTTCAATTCCCTGTTAGGGCACATGCTGGGGTTTCTAGCTGGATCCCAGGTAGGGGCATGCAGGAGGCAGCCAATCAGTGATTCTCTCTCATCATTGATGTTTCTCTCTCTCTCCCTCTCCCTTCCTGTCTAAAACCTCCTCAAATGCAGACAACATGTCTCAATTTTTGTTTAACCAAACACTGCTTACTAATATCTAATCTACAGAACATGTTCGTTTTCTTCAAAAAAGTATAAATAAAAGATTAATAAATGACTATGTGGTAATAGACTAATTATTTCTTATAGTATCAAGATTCATCTCAGAATAAGTATAATCATTTTCCATGATATGAAAGACATACAAATATTATAAATGCAGACTACAGCTTCTTTCCCCTTTATCTATGTTTGCTTGTAAGATCCAAAGTTTAATAAGATTGTTGTACATATTCTCAGAAATGAAAGTTATTTTTCTTTAAGAAGAAAAAGAGCCCTAGCCTGTTTGGCTCAGTGGATAGAGCATCAGCCTGCAGACTCAAGGGTCCCGGGTTCAATCCCGGTTGAGGGCATGTGCCTTGGCTGATGGCACATCCCCAGTAGTGGGTGTGCAGGAGGCAGCTGAATGATGTTTCTCTTTCATCGATGTTTCTAACTCTCTATCCCTCTCTCTTCCTCTCTGTAAAAAATCAATAAAAAATATTTTTAAAAAGAAGAGAAAGAATTTTGGCAAAAAATAATAAAATCAGTTCTTAGGACACAGCAGGTCTACATCATAGAAGCAGACAAAGAAAAGGACAAAACTAAAATACAATGCCATCTACTGAAAGATGGTTATGGAGCAAAGTTGGGAGGCAGTGGAGTTGGATAAAACTTAATAGGTGTGGCTAAGAAACCCAAGAGAAGTAGAATGAGTATAAAAGAGGAGATAAAATTGTATGTTTCTTTATAAAATTAACACGTATTATATATATTTGGTATTTTAAAAGCAAGAAAATCTCCTAGAAGTGAAGAAGCACACATTAGATCTCAGTAGTGAAAGAATTTGAAGAATGACCAATGAATAAAATTTTTATCCATGTACATTGTCATGCAATTTCAAAATCTTGTGGATAAAGAGAATATTTTAAAAGCATATGGAGGTGGGATCAGGAAGTGGGCATATCATAGAAGTGAGAATCAAAATGGCATTGGCTTACTCAATAGCAATCTTGATCTACAGTAAAATGAAACAATGTCTTCTATATACTGGTGAGAAGTCTTTTTAATTTTGCTTCCTCTACCCAGACCCAATTCCATTACAATCAGAAAATAGAATAGAGACACTTTTAAATTCTTACATAATAAAGATTTTAACATTTAATTTTCCAAATAACCTTTCCTAGGAGGTTTTAGAAAGTCTGCTGTGAGAAGTAAATCAAGAGGTAGATATGGGATTCAGAAAAGAGGGCCTGAAATATAGAAGGGTGATTTTTTAAAGTTCCAGGATAACTATCCTGTAACAGACCTAAAGATCAACCAGTCCAGACTGGAGCAAAGAGGGAAATTGCTGAGGAATAGAGAGAATCAGAAATAAAATTTAAAAAAGAACCAGAGTTGATGTGTTTGGGTACTGAAAAAATATGACTTGTGGATGGAAAATTATTGCTTTTGGAAAAAGTAGTGGTGGATAAATAGATAATTATGTAAATAAAAGCAATAAAGCAATGATTAATTCTGAGGAAGAGCAATATGAGTAATATTCCTACATTTTTTGCCTTATTGATAAAAAAATGCATTCACCTAGGCAGATTAGTGTAAGAGCTTGATACTAATTTAACTAATTATACTATAAGTGTATTGGGAAGAAAAGAGTAGGTGAATAAGGAATAAATTATATAAGACAGCTAAGACCTCAGCTACTACAATGTGAAATCATTAATCTTTGCCTCAAATTGAAAATTTAGCAGAAGTTCTGAAGACATATTGCCCAGAAATATAGACGTAAATATCAGGAAAGATAAATTAAAAAATCAAATTGATTATCATTAGAGACAAAGGGTGATTGGAAGACAAGAAGGATGGGCTTGGAAAAATCTGTTTGAATATGAAGTTTATAGAACTACTAGAGGCCTGATGCACGAAATTCATGCAAGGGGCTCGGCCCTGGCAGCCATGGCGGCTTACCTCAGCCCTTGCAGCTGCAGTGGCTTGCCTCATCCAAAAGGTTGTCCGGAAGGATGTCCGGAAGGTCATTCAGCTGTCTGGTCTAATTAGCATATTATAGAACAATAAAACCCTTGAGTAGAATCTCAGCCTTGTCTAAGAACAAAGAAGAGAAATCCCTTCTTCTTGTGAGGGTGCTAGCCCAGAGACCTGGATGTTGGCCTTCTGCTAAAATATATCTATGTCTGTATCTATATGTATATGTATATCTATATGTATATCTATATCTATATCATTTATGTCTATATTTATATTATTTATGTTATCTATATTACTTATATTATTTATATTGATATTTAAATAATATGATAGCTTGTCTAGAAAATGCATTGAGTTAAGTAAAAATTTCCTAGAATTAATAAAAACATTAAGAGAAGTAAGCATGCCGAAACCAGTTTGGCTCGGTGGATAGAGTGTCGGCCTGCGGACTGAAAGGTCCCAGGTTCAATTCCGGTCAAGAGCATGTACCAGGGTTGCGGGCACATCCCCAGTAGGAGATGTGCAGGAGGCAGCTGGTCGATGTTTCTCTCTCATCAATGTTTCTGACTCTCTATCTCTCTCCTAGCTAAGACCTCAGCTACTACAATGTGAAATCATTAATCTTTGCCTCAAATTGAAAATTTAGCAGAAGTTCTGAAGACATATTGCCCAGAAATATAGACGTAAATATCAGGAAAGATAAATTAAAAAATCAAATTGATTATCATTAGAGACAAAGGGTGATTGGAAGACAAGAAGGATGGGCTTGGAAAAATCTGTTTGAATATGAAGTTTATAGAACTACTAGAGGCCTGATGCACGAAATTCATGCAAGGGGCTCGGCCCTGGCAGCCATGGCGGCTTACCTCAGCCCTTGCAGCTGCAGTGGCTTGCCTCATCCAAAAGGTTGTCCGGAAGGATGTCCGGAAGGTCATTCAGCTGTCTGGTCTAATTAGCATATTATACTTTTATTATTATAAATTTGAATTTCATAAACAATATGGCAGTATTACTTGGAAAATAATAACTATAAATGAAAAAAGAAACAAAATGATTTCAGAAAAAAGATTCAGTATTAGAAATAGAGATAATTTTCTATACGATAAAGAAGCTGTATCCCTAGCTGGTTTGGCTCAGTGGATAGAGCACCAGCCTGCAAACTGAAAGGTCCCAGGTTCAATTCCGGTCAAGAGCATGTACCAGGGTTGCGGGCACATCCCCAGTAGGAGATGTGCAGGAGGCAGCTGGTCGATGTTTCTCTCTCATCAATGTTTCTGACTCTCTATCTCTCTCCTTTCCTCTCTGTAAAAAATCAATAAAATATATTTTTTAAAAAAGAGAGAAGTAAGCATATTGGATGGCCACATAAAACTTAGTAGCTTTCCTATATCCCAGCAAATATTATAGTGATAAATTGTCTAATTTTCAGGTCTAAATTCTTACATAATAAGAATTTACTGATTTTTCCTTTACTTCTCATACCCTCATTTTATCTAAGGAAAATGTTTCTCCATGTAATGTAGTTTTCTGGGAAATAATACCAGGAGTCCAACTTGAATTGTGGAAATTGAAAGGATCTAAACTTTCTCCCAACTCTTTCTAATATAGAGGGGATTAGTATCTCATCTCAACTCAGTCTACTGACTCTCTAGAATTTTGAACCTTGCTCATGACTCAGGTTCAGAAAGAATGGTTGGATTTAGATTTATTATAACAACAGAGTACATGCTTGATTTTCCTTGGCTGGGTCAGTGTCATTGTATTTACTTTTTCTTAGCAATCCGAAAGTACTTTGAATATTGCCAATTAACAATCTTCCAGGCTCCCATTGTGATTTGTGAGCCTCCAATATCCTTTAAAAAAGTGTTTATTGCCTATTTTTTACAGAGAATTTTATTGCTTGTAACCTAAAATCCTAACTAATATGAGCATCTAGGGATAAATATAACAAGGAATGGCTATAATACGTATAATAGAAGTGGCAAAGCTTTACTGAAAAAGACAAAGAAGACCCAATAATAATAAATTACAAGGAAAGTAGAATGTCCAAACATATATTTATAAATTCCATATGATACCAATGAAAATTTCTAAAAGAGTGCTTATGCAACTTGAGCTGATTTTCAAGTTCATCTGGAAAATAAAATGCTCAAGAACACACATGGCAATGAAAACAAAGGCCAATAATAAAGCTATAAAATTGAGGTATTGTTACAAGTCAATTGAACTAAATAAGGGGTCTGTAATCAGATCCTTTTAAACAAACAAACAAAAATTCAAAGCAGTGGGAGAAAAAACAAATTATTGAAACAAGTAGGTGACCAACCAGTTAAATAAATATTTATAAAGTTTCATTACTCTTTAATCCTATATAATAAAAGGCTAATTTGCAAATTGTCCCTCCAGGTTAGAGTTTAACCGACCTGGAGTTAGATGTGTGCTGACCACCAGGGGGAGGTGCAGAACATGGCGGGGGTTGGCCACATGGCACTGGCAGTGGGTGGCTGTGGAGGTGCTGCCGGTCCCAATGGGCCCTGACAAGAGCGGGACCACGGTGGGATGGTGGAGCTGGTGAGTGGGCAGTAACAGGCCAAGGCGAATGTGAGGGGGACCCCTGATCGCCCTGCCAGTTGCCCAACAGACAGTTATCAGCGGTGGCAGTCAGGGGTGGATCCAACAAGTGTGCAATGCCAGGCCAGGGAGGGTGAGAGCAGGGGCCCTGATTGCCCTGCCCTGATTGCCCGCCAGGCCTAGGGACCCTACCTGTGCCTGAATTTTGTGTACCGGGCCTCTAGTACTGTAAATTAAAAGTAATCTTAGAGTTATTTAAAATTCATAGCCAGTATAGGAAAATAATACTATATTTTAAAATGAAGAAGGTCATATTAAGCTAGATATAAAAAACCAAAAACCACAAGGAAGAAAAATTGACATAATATACATTCCTGTAGGAGGAAAAGTGTCATAGTTGAAATTAAAAGAAAATTCATAATTTGAAAACCTATATAAGAAACCAAAGTTAACATTTAGGATATATGTTAAAGCATCTATGAATTACTAAAAGAAATATAAACTCAGACATTAAATGAAATAAATGAGCAAGATTTTTATAAAGATATGCAACAAAATAAAAATATGATTAACACTGAATATTGTCAGAAAATGCAGATTAAAATCAGATCATAGATGTCTCTTTTTATGGTCTTTATTTTGGGAACATATCTAAAAGTTAGCCGTCTGAAACCTGGAAGAAGGTTCTCACTAGAATCTGACCATTCTAGTAACAGGATCTTAGATTTCCAAACTCTAGAACTATGGAAATAATTTTCTGTTGTTGATAAGTCACCCATTGAAGCTATTTTACTATAGCAGCCCAAGATAACTAAGATAGGATAAAAGTCTTACAAAGAAATATTATTATTACTTTTAAGAGGGCTATTATTATTGAACACTTGTTAAATAACAGGCTCTAAGCTAAGTGCTTTTAAAATTATCTGTAAAGTATTTATATATTTTTCCAATTATAGTTTACATTCAATATTCTTTCATATTAGTTTCCAGTGTACAGCATAGTGAATAGGCAATCAAATACTTCACAAAGTGTCCTCCCTAATATTTCCAGTACCCAACTGATCCTATACACAGTTATTACAATACTAGAGACCTGGTGCACGAAATTCTTGCACTTGAGTGGGGGTAGGGTTTGTGTCCCTCAGCCCAGCCTGCACCCCTTAGGACTGCTGCAGAGGCAGGATAGGCTCCTATGACCACCACTGCACTCACCAGCCCTGAGCCTGGCTCAGGGCTTCTGGCTGAGCGGCCTTCCCCCTGTAGTAGCACCCTGATCACCAGGAGGCATCTCCTGCATTGAGTGTCTGCCCCCCAGTGATCAATGGGTGTCATAGAGACCGGTCATTCTGCTATTTGGTCGATTTGCATATTAGCCTTTTATTATATGGGATTATTGACTATGTTTCCTATGCTATACTTTGCGTACACATGATTAGTTTGTAAATATCAATCTGAATTTCTCAGCCCTTCATCTTTTCATCCAGTCTCCCCTCCCTAAA
>NW_006299170.1:646155-651132 GCF_000327345.1 Myotis davidii | reverse complement strand
TACTTTTAAGAGGGCTATTATTATTGAACACTTGTTAAATAACAGGCTCTAAGCTAAGTGCTTTTAAAATTATCTGTAAAGTATTTATATATTTTTCCAATTATAGTTTACATTCAATATTCTTTCATATTAGTTTCCAGTGTACAGCATAGTGAATAGGCAATCAAATACTTCACAAAGTGTCCTCCCTAATATTTCCAGTACCCAACTGATCCTATACACAGTTATTACAATACTAGAGACCTGGTGCACGAAATTCTTGCACTTGAGAAGGTCCCTCAGCCTGGCCTGCACCCTCTCACAGTCCAGGAGTTCTTGGGGGATGTACAACTGATGGCTTAGGCCCTCTCCCCATGGGACACCCTTAGTACTGCTGCAGAGGCAGGATAGGCTCCTATGACCACCACTGCACTCACCAGCCCTGAGCCTGGCTCAGGGCTTCTGGCTGAGCGGCCTTCCCCCTGTAGTAGCACCCTGATCACCAGGAGGCATCTCCTGCATTGAGTGTCTGCCCCCCAGTGATCAATGGGTGTCATAGACAATTGGGGGGGCGGGGCCAGCTGGCGAGTGGCACCAGGCCACTAGCCAAGTCAGGGGCCAGCAGGGGCCCCCCCATTGCCCCACCTGCTGGTCATCCTGCAGATTGGCCCTGATCACCCACCAGGCCTAGGGACCCTACTCTATATATTGGAAACAGTCTCTTAGATTTAAAAATTAAAACCTGGCAAAGCTACTCCAACACACTCTGTGTTTCTCAATCCCTTCACATTTTTCACCAACCCAACCTTCCTCTCATCTGGCAGCCCTGTTTGTTCTCTGTATCTATGAGTCTACTTCTGTTTTGTTTGATCATATATATTGGTCTTTAGATTTCAGATATAAGTGAGATTGTATAGCATTTGTCTTTCTCTGATGGCTTATTTCACTTAGCATAGTATATCCAACATCTATCCATGCTGCCACAAATAAGATTTTTTTTCTTTTTATGGCTAAGTAATATTCCATTGTATATATGTACACTGCGTTATTATCCACTTGCCTATTTTTAAAAAATACATATATTTTTATTGATTTCAGAGAAGAAGACAGAGGGAGAGAGAGATAGAAACAAATGATGAGAGACCCAGGCATGTGCCCTGACTAGAATCTAACTGTGACCTCCTGGTTCATAGGTCAATGCTCAACCACTGAATCACAGGCCAGGCTATTCATTTGCCAACTGATGGGCACTTGGGTTGCTTCCATATCTTGTCTATTGTAAATAACACTGCAATGAACATAGGAGCACATATATTATTTCAAATTAGTGTTTTGGTTTCCTTCAGATTATACCCAGAGTGGAATAGCTGGGTCATAAAGCAGTTCCATTTATAATATTTTGAGAAAACTCCATATTGTTTTCCATAGTGGCTGCACCAATCTGCAATCCCACCAAAATTGCACAAGGTTTCCATTTTCTCCAAATTCTCACCAACATTGCTTGTTTGTTGATTTGGTGAAGCCATTCTGACATGTGAGGTGATACCTCACTGTGGTTTTATTTTGCATTTCTCTGATGATTACTGATGTCGAAAATCTTTTAGTATGTCTATTGTTCATCTCTATGTCCTCTTTGCATAGTCCCTATCAAGGTCCTTTTCACATTTTAAATTGGATTGATATTTATTTATTTTTGGGGGTGTTAAGTTGTATAAGTTTTTTATAAATATTGGATAGTAACACCTTATAAGATGTATATTTGACAAGTACATCTGCACATACAGTAGGTTGTCTTTCATTTCATTGATGTGTTGTTGTTTTTTTGCTGTGCAGAAACTTTTTTTTGATATCATTTCATTTTTTTAATTTTTTATTTAATTTCCCTTCCCTGAGGAAATATATCAGAAAAAGTATTACTAAGAGAAATGTCTGAGATTTTACTGCTTTTTTTCTTCTAGGATTTCTATGGTATGAAGTCTTACATTTAAGTCTTTAATCCATTTTGAGTCTATTGTTTGTATATGCTATAGGATGGTAGTCTAGTTTTAATATTTTTGCACATATCTGTCCAATTTTTCCAGCACCATTTATTGAAGAGACTGTCTTTACTCCATTGTATGTTCTTGTTTCCTTGGTCAATTATTAATTGACTATGTAGGCATAGGTTTATTTCTGGGCTCTCTGCTCTGTTCCAATGATCTAATTGACTGTTTTATCTGAGTACTATGCCATTTTGATTACGATGGCCTTGTATACTTTGATATCAAGTACTGTGATTCCTCCAAATTTGCTCTTCTTTTTTAACATTGCTGTGGCTATTCAGGGTCTTTTGTCGTTCCATATAAAGTTTTGGAATGTTTGTTTTAATTCTTTAAATGTTCAATTGGTATTTTGATAGGAATTGCATTGAATCTATGGATTGCTTTGGGTAGAATGGACATATTAATCACATTAATTATTCCTATCCATGAGCATGTTATACGATTTCATTTGTATGTATTTTCTTTAATTTCTTTCTTCAGTGCCTTACAATTTTCTAAGTACAGGTCTTTTACCTCTTTGGTTTAATTTATTCTATGTATTTTTCTTTGATACAATTGTAAACTGGTTTGTTAGTTTCTGTTTTTTGTTCATTATTGGTATATATAAATGCAATCAATTTCTAGATACTTATTTTGTATTCTGCAATGTTACTAAACTTATTTATCAGTTCAGTTTTTTCTTGGTGGAATCTTTAGGGTTCTCTCTATACAGTATCATGTCATCTATAAATAATGACAGGCTTACTTATCATTTTCAGCGTGTGCCTTTTAGTTCTTCTTGTCAGGTTGCTCTGCCTTGGACTTCCAGTAATATGTTGAATGGGTGATAGCTTTTGTCAAAAGCTTTTTTTTGTATCTTTTTACTTGATCATATGATTTTTAGCCTTCATTTTGTTAATGTGGTGTATCATGTTAATTGATTTGTGAATATTGTACCCACTTTCTATTCCAGGAATGAATCTCACTTGATCATCATGTATGATTATTTTAATGTATTGCTGTTTTAGGTGAGCCAATATTTTGTTGAGAATTTTTATATCTGTTTTCCTCAGGGATGTGGGCCTACATTGTCTTTGCAGGATCTTTATCTGAATAATAGGGGCCTTGTGAAATGAGCATGAAAGTTTTCCTTCTCTGGATATTTTTGAAATAGTTTGAAAGAGACAGGTATTCATTTTTGTTTGGATGTTTGGTAAAACGCACCTGCAAAGCCATCTGGTCCAGGACTTTTGGTTTTTGGAAGTTATTTGATTACTGCTTCAATTCCATTAGTTATAATTGTCTGTTCAGATTTCTGTTTCTTCTTGATTCAGTTTTAGATTATATGTTTCTACTAGAGGCCTGATGCATAAAATTTGTCCAAGAATAGGCCTTCCCTTCCCCCAGCTGCCAGCACCAGCTTCCCTCTTGCACCCCACGCTTTGTCCAGAAGGATGGAAGGAAGTCCAGAAAATGTCCAGTCTAATTAGCATATTATGCTTTTATTATTATAGATGAATTTTTCCCTTTCTTTTAGATTATCCAATTTGTAGGCATTAAGTTATTCAGAATACAGTCTTATTCCTGTGGTTTCAATTGTTACTTCTCTTTCATTTATGATTTTATTTATTTGCATCCTCTCTGTTTTTTTCTTGAGTCTGATTGAAGTTTTATCAGTCTTGTTTATCTTTTAAAGAACCAACTCTTGGTTTCATTGATATTTTGTATTGTTTATTTGTTTTTATACTCTATTCTGTTACTTATTATTTCCTTTCTTCTGCACACTTTGGACTTTGCTGTTCTCTTTCTAGTTTTTCAGTGTAAGGTTAGATTGTTTACTTGAGATTTTTCCTGTTTTTGAAGTAGGCTCTAAATGTTAAGAATTTCCCCCTTAGGACTGTTTTCACTGTGTCTCCTAGATTTGGGGTATACAGTTTCATTTTTATTTGTCTCAAGGTATCTTTTGTTTCCTTCCTTGATTTCAGTGTTATCCCATTTAATACTTAGTAACATGTTATTTAGCCTCCATGTGTTTGTGCTTTTCAGTTTTTATTTTTTTGTAATAGATTTCTAGTTTTATAAAAACTTGTCAGGGAAGATGCTTGATAAAATTTCAATCTTCTTAAATTGGTTGAGACTATTTTGTGTCCTAACATGTGGTGTAATCTAGAAAAATGTTTCATGTGCACTTGAAGATAATGTATATTCTGCTGCTTTGGCGTGAAATGCTCCAAAGATATCAATTAATCTATATCATCTAGTATGTCATTTAAGGCTGCTATTTCCTTTTTCTTTAATTTTTTTGTCTGGAAGATCTATCCATTATGTCAATGAGATATTAAAATTCCCTACTATGATTATAGTACTTTTGATATCACTCTTTATGTCCATCAGATATTCTTTCTATATTTAGGTGTTCCTATGTGGAGTGCTTAAATGTTTGAAAGAGGTATATCCTTTTGTTGGATTGATGTCTTTAGTATTATGTTTTGTCCTTCTTAATCTTTTAATATAGACTTTGTTTTAAAGTATATTTTGTCTGATATAAGCATACTATCCCAGATTTTTTTTATTTCCATTTGCATAATATACCTTTTTACACCTTTTACTTTTAGTTTGTGTGGGTCTTTTGTTCTGAGGTAGGTCTCTTGTAGACAGCATAAATATGGAACTTGTTTTCTTTTTATTTATTTATTTATTAATTAAATCTTTATTGTTCAGATTATTACATTGGGTCCTCTTTTTTCCCACCATAACTCCCCTCCACCCAGTTCCCACCCCACCCTCCACCTTCACACCCCACCCACTGTCCTCATCCATAGATGGACGATTTTTGTCCAGTCTCTTCCCGCATCCCCCACACCCCTTCCCCGCTCAAGAACAGTCAGTCCATTCCCTTTCTATGCCCCTGATTCTATTATAATTACCAGTTCATTCTGTTCATCAGGTTATGCACTCCCTTGATTTTTAGATTGAC
>NW_006299170.1:626243-645331 GCF_000327345.1 Myotis davidii | reverse complement strand
ACCCCCTTGTGGGCTTTGTGCACAGTTTGTTGTAATTAAGCCTTGATTGTTGTAGTTATCACTGGGAGGAATTGACCTCCAGGCCAATTGGCTGTGAGAATCAGCTGTGTCTGCAGTGAGAGAACTCCTGTGCTGGAGACACTTCTCTGGGGCAAGACTTGCTTCAATGGAGCTTTGGTGCTCACTGAGTCTGCCCCCTGAGTGTGCCTTTTATGGTTCCACGGAGTTTCAAACTGGATGGTCCTACTCTAACCTCTGGGCTTCCTGGCTCCTGGGTCTTTAGGGAGGTGCTAATCTAGCCTTTGCCCGAGGCTATACAGCAAAAGCCTCCCTGTAGGGCTTGGACGGGATGGGTCCTATGGGATCAACAGGGTGGGGCTAGCAGTTATGGCTGCTCTCAGTCTTGCCCTCAGAGGCTCTGCTTCTCAGTGTCCTGGTAATGGCTGCAAGCCCCTCGGAGAGGACCTCCGCACCTTTTTTACTCCCATACTGCGCCTCCTCTGAGTCTCGGTATGCTTTTCTCTTTCCTTATAGTTGTAGAATCTCCACTCAGCCAGCCTTCCTGTGGTTCTGGATGATGTCCGTTCCATCTTTTAGTTGTATCTTTGAAGTGGTTGCGCGAGGCAGCAATCTCAGGTGTTTACCTATGCCGCCATCTTGGTTTCCTCAGATCTTGTTTTCTTATCCATTCAACATCCCTATATCTTTTGAGAATTTAACCCACTTACTTTTACTGATTATTGACATATACATATTTATTGCCATTTCATCCTTTTTAACTATGTTCCTCGGTTTTTTTCCTTTCTTCTTCTTAAAGAAGGTCCTTTAACAATTATTGAAATACTGGTTTGGTGCTAGTGAACTCCTTTAGCTTTTTCTTGACTGGGAAGCTCTTTATTTCTCCTTCAATTTTAAATAATGGCCTTTTTGGGAAAAGTAGTCTGGTTGGAGGTCCTTGCTTTTTATCACATTGAATATTTCATGCCAATCCTTTCTGGTCTGAAATGTCTCTGTTGAGAAAACAGCTGATAATCTTATAGGATCTTCCTTGTTAACTTTATTTCTCTTCCTGCTTTTAAAATTCTCTCTTTGTGTTGAACCTTTGTCATTTTTATTATGATTCATTTGGGGCGTGTTTTTTTGTCTCCCCATATTGGCTGCCTCTTTGTGTTTGTCTTTGTGTAGTATGTAGATCTGCTATTTCTCCCAGTCTTGAAAGAGTGGCTCTATAGAGTAGGAGTCCTGTGGGACCCAGTGGCACAGTCCTTGGTCATCTGAGCTGGGTACTCCTATGCTAAGTGCTTTATGTGCAATTAGAGTGGGGCCTTGACTTATGAGTGTCCCGACTAACAAGTTTTTCGAGATACCAGCTGTCTCTCGACCAATTTTTTGCATTGAGTTGATAGAGTAATTTGAGTTAACAAGCTCCTTAATGAGCTTGGTCTCAGAACAAATTAAACTTGTCAAGGCCCCACTGTAGTTTTTATTTCATAGGGTTAAAACCCTATGAAATAGCATCTATTACTAGCCCCATATTACAAATAAGAATTGGATCATAGGTGTCACAGTTGCTAAATCATAAAGTTGAGACTCAAGGTAATCCCAGAATACTATGTGAAAGTGCTTTTTATGTATTGTAATTCTATCCACTGACTTAATTCTTTTCTGGTTTAGCAAAGAGATAAGTTATTTGTTTGTTAGTTTATATTTCTCCTTTAATTTGTATTTATTTCAGAAAGATATCTGATTCTCCCTAAGGGTGGACCAGAATTACATAAAAGTAAACATTTTATGAAGGATTTTATAGGTCCTATCAGTAAATGTAATTTTAGTCCAAAGATCTTATGAATCATGTGTAGGCAGGTATATACATATAAAAAGAAAAGATTCAGCTTGTTAGGATGACATAACTGTGACATTTCTGTTTTCCTGGAAATAAATTGAGATTAGAAGACACAGAGAATATCAATAAGGAATTACCTCACAATAATACTTGAATTTTGTTATTTTTCTTTTTAAAAATTCTGAAAAAAAACCACAATTCTTCAAAGTAGGCAGTATAGCAGAACAATAGCAAAAATCATTCTATTAGTTACTTTAAAAAATATTACTGAAGAAATCAAAGTTTAAAACACATACACTGGTGGTGCTAGTTAATTTTTACCACTATTTGGGGGATAATGCAGTATAATCAAATGAGTTATGTTGAATATTATTCTATGAAACATTATGCATACATAATAGAAAAGTATGAATTGCATGAAGAAAAATAAAATGACAGAAGAAAGGAGGGAAAGTTTCTAAAGAGTACCTCACCATTCCATTCTTATATATTTTTAATGAGAATGTTATCTGTAGTCAGGATCACCCATTATCAGGAAATTATAGTTTAAACAGAGGTTTGCAAACCTTTTCTTTAATGAATGAGTGTAAATATTTTAGGCTTTGCATGCTAGTTGGTCTCTTACAACTATTGAAATCTGTCGTTGGAGCACAAAAGCTGACAGACATACATAAATGAATTTGTATGACTGTGTTTCATTAAACAGTATTAAAAGAAAAACTGACAACCAGGCTACAGGCCATCATTTGACAATCTCTGGTCTAGAAGATACAGATTCAAAAACAAATCTTCCTGAGTATTTGAGAGAGAGAGAGAGAGAGAGAGAGAGAGAGAGTACTTCATAATGAAATCCTAAAAAATCACACTGGATAGCTTGTCAAAATGATTACTAATGAAATATGTGCTAACATATTTCATATTACTTACGGGTATTCTATATTATGCATAGAAAAAAAATGCATTCCATAGCTTGAGGCAGTGATATCCAATTAAAATGAGAAGTTGTTAATGAAGTCAAAACAATATCATCACACAGTTTGTGGGCTAAAGAAATTATTAAAATGTCTATGAAAACATGAGCAGGAGATCTTTATAAGAAAACAGATCCACATAGAAATATGTTAATTGAATTTGAGACCATTTTAGAATCTCAAGTGTGTGAATATGGACAATATTCTTTATTGAGGTCCTTGCAGACACATGTCTTATGTCCACCATTACTATTTCTTGCTATTGCTGTTACTATAACATTGGTAGAACTGAAAATTAGCATGCAGTCATTTGCAATGCATACACACTTATATATACATATACATATAGGTAAGAAAAAATGTACTGTGTAAAGAACTAGCTTCTCTATGCACAAAGGTACCATGGAGGACACAGATGTTAAGTTCCGTGAACGGGAAGAGAAAAGGCCACTACTGAAAGCATGCTCCACGTTGACCCTCTGATCACAGGCACTTCTGAAAGGTCTGTACCTTCTCTTTGACCACGTCAGCTTCTGAACAAGCTCAATTACATCAAACACAAAAGAAAATAAGAGTAGTAATCATTCTTTCTCTGGGCATAGGAAAGCATGTGGTTACTGACCAGTAACCCAGAGATGAAAATTGTGCAGATATTGCAATGAATTTATAGAACATTTCTGCCAGCCCTGGCCTTTATGTCTCAGTTTTTGGTGTGTCATTCCAAATACTGAAAGATTGTGGGTTTTATTACTGGTCAGGACACTACCCAGGTTGCAGGTCTGATCCCTGGTTCAGATGCATACAGAGACAACAGATCAATGTTCTCTCTCTGCACTCCCTCTCCATTCCTCAGTTTCTAAAATCAATAGAAAGATATCCTTGGGTGGAGATTTAAAATAATTTGCTACCAGATCTGCTTTTCTTCATGTTTTCAATACATTGTTAATTATAGTACCATTATGAAATCACACAACTGGAAATATAGGAGTTAGGTTCCATTCTCATATCCTTCTACTCTCCATTTTCAAGCCCTGAGAATTCTATAGATTCTATTTTCATACCACTCCTCAGTCCTGTCCCCACCTCTGTACACCCATTGCTACTGCCTTCCTTATGTCCATCAATGAATCTCAGCTAGACTTTTAAAATAGTCTCCTAAGATACCTCTTGCTGTTAAAATCTCTATTTCATGCTAATAAAAACCACAATGTGCATGCAAATTGGTACAGTTGTTACAGAAAACAGTATGAAGGGCTCTCAAAAAATTAAAAATGTAGCTAAAGTTTTTGACAATAGAACTGAAGTTCACTTTTAAAGACCATATCTTCCATATCACACTTATGCCGTAGCAGAGTAAGAAAAAATTTCACCAAAAAAAGTAAAATGAGAAGTGTACACCATCCTGACTGTAGACGTTCCTGACTACAGCCGTCTCTAATGCTAGCTTCCATCTAACTTGCCATTCTCTGCATTTCCATCTTGTGGCATGATCTAATGAACTTCCTGTTTTAACTTCAGCCACTGTACTGAGGTATTGTCACTTATATCTAAAGAATTTTGACAGCCCTGGCATGTGTTTCTCAGTGTTTAGAGCAAGGGTGGGCAAACTTTTTGACTCAAGGGGCACAATGGGTTCTTAAACTGGACCAGAGGGCCGGAACAAAAGCATGGATGGAGTGTTTGTGTGAACTAATATAAATTCAAAGTAAACATCATTACATAAAAGGGGCCGGTCTTTTTTTTTTTTTTAGTTTTATTCATTTCAAATGGGCCGGATCCGGCCTGCGGGCCGTAGTTTGCCCATGGCTGGTTTAGAGTGTGGGCCCACACACCAAAGGGTCACGGGTTTTATTCCTTGTCAAGGGCACACACCTAGATTTCAGATTCAACCCTAGCCCCAGTCTGGACATGTGCTGGAGGCAATTGATATATCTCTCTCATAACTCTCTCTCCTCCCCCTCCCTGACTCCTTTTCTCCCTCCTAGCCACTTTATCTAAAATCAATGGAAAAATATTGTTGGCCTAGGCTTAACAAAACAACAACAGAAAAAGAATTTTTACAAGTGCAAACCACCAGTTCTCTAGTTCTCTCCCTGGTTTTAGTCCTTCCTGCCAACTCTTTGAAGACCTGCTTCATATTTATAACTGCAACTTTATCCCTTGATTACTCTTGGAAATCATCCTGAGGTCGGAGTCAAAGGCCCAGCACAGCCTTTTTTTCTGTCCTTAATTTCATTCTTGTATTATATAAGGCTTGACTTGTTTATTTTTTCTGAATCCCAACAGGTAGACTGTCAAGAGTTTTAGAATTGGAGAATAGGAATTTTCAAGACCACTGAAAGAATATGATGACACTAAATAGTAATAAATCTTGGTGGATAAAACCAGCTACTGGTGAAATGAACATCTCTGTAACAAGATAAGAAATAAGCTATGCAGCCTGACTGCTGTGGTTCAGTGGTTGAGCATCAACCCATGAACCAGAAGGTCACCGTTTGATTCCCAGTCAGTGCACATGCCTGGGTTGTTGGCTTGATCCCTAATAGGGGGTGTGTGGGAGGCAGCTGATCAATTATTCTCACCAATGTCATCAATTATTGACATTTCTATCTCTCTCCCCTTCTCCCTTCCTTTCTCTGAAATTAATAAAAACATTAAAAAAAGAAATAAGCTATCCAATGAAAAACTGTAGAGAAAGAAAAAGTAATTAGACAAAAAAAGACTCATAATAGACCCAATCAAAATACTTATAATAAATAATCATTAACATATTGTCAGAAGGCCTGAGTGTTTTTATTTTTAATTCTTTGTTGTTGAACATATTGCATATGTCTCCTTTTCCCCCCATTAATCTCTTGTCACCCACTCCCACCCCCAGCACATGCCATTAGCCCCTTACTCTCTGTGTCCATTGGTTATGCTTACATGCATGCATACAACTCCTCTGGTTAATCTCTTACCACCACCACCACCTTCCCCTGCTCTCCCTCTGAGGTTCAATACTCTGTTCAATGCTTCTATGTCTATGGATCAATTTTGTTCATCAGTTTAGTATATTCCACAAATGAGTAAAATCATGTGATACTTATCTTTCTTGGACTGGCTTATTTCACTTAGCATAATGCTCTCCAGGTACTGTTGGTAAGAGTTCTTAAAGTCCCCTATGATCCTTGTATTGCTATTGATCTCTCCCTTGATATCTTCCAGAAGTTTTTTTTACATATTTAGGTGCTACTGCATTGGGTGCATATACGTTTACCAGATTTATATCCTCTTGTTGAATTTATCCCTTTAGTGATATGAAGTGGCCTTCCTTATCTCTTGTTATGCCCTTTACTTTGAGGTCAATTTGGTCAGATATAGAAAATGTTATTGTTGAAAGGTACCTGTTTGTTGCCATTTTTATTCTTTATGCCTGTGTTCCTTCTTCCCTATCTATGTCTTCTTTTTATAACAGTCTCTTTGGCATTTTTTGCATTGCTGGCTTGGTGGTAGTAAACATCCTTAGCCATTTTTTTTGTCTGTGAATCTTCTGATTTCCTCTTCAATTTTGAATGATAGCCTTTCTGGGTAGAGTATTCTTGGATTCAGTCCCTTTGTTTGTATTACTTTGTATGCTTCATACCATTCCCTTCTGGCCTGAAGTGCTTCTGTTGAGAAATCAGCTGATAGCCTAGTGGGAGATCCCTTGTAGGTAACTTCTGTCTCTCTCTGGCAGCCTTTAAGATTCTTACTTTGTTGTTTATGTTTGCCAATTTAATTTTGATTGTCTTGTTGTCAGTCTTTTTGAGTTTATCTTGTTTGGGGCTCTGTGTGCTTCTTGGACTTGTGTAACTTTCCTCTTCCCCAACTCAGGGAAGTTTTCTATCATTATTTCTTCAAATAGGTTTTCTTTCCTTGGTCAGCGTTATCCTCTTCTGGCATCCCTATTATGCAGATGTTGTTTCATTTTGTGTTGTCCAAAGCTCCCTTAGACTCTCCTCCTGCTTTTTATTTATTTATTTTTCCAGTTGCTGCTCGGCTTGGGTGTTTGTTTTTTCTACCTTGTCCTCTAATTTGATGATTCAATCCTCAGCTTCTTCTCATTTACTGTTGAAATCTTCCATTGTGTTCTTTATTGCTACTATGTCATTCTTCATTTCCTCTTGATTCTTACACATGTTGGTGAATTTCCTGCCCAGCCTTTTCAGCATTCATATAACCATTACTCTGAATTATTTCTCTGACAAATTGCTTGCCTCCATTTCATTAGTTCCTTTTTTGGTGATTCCTCATTTTCTTTCCTTTGGGGATTGTTTGTCTCCCCATTTTGCTGTCTCTGTGTATTTGTTTCTATGTAATGTGAGTTGCTGTCACTTCCTGGTCCTGGGAAACCTGCTTTAGGTCTGAGAAGTTGAAGCCCTTAGTGTTCAATGTTCTGAGACTCCTTAGCTCTGAGGCTGGGTCTATCTTAAGTTTTCATGCCTTTGTCTCTGCTCTAAGTTGTGGTCCTTTCCCTTATGCATCTGGTTCCTCAGTTGCCTGCTACAGGTGCTTGGGTTTGGTGGAGGCATGTGCACACTTCTTGTAGTGTGTGACTCCAGCAGGGTCCCTGAAGCACTGACTCCAGGCACCATGACCAAGCGCACTGAGTTCAGCCATTCAAGGTCCTTGAAATGCAGGTTCCCGGTGTGGGGACTGGGTATGTAGTGACCAGGAATGCGGGTTGCTGGTGCAAAGACCTGGCACTGCCACATGGGGGGTCCCTGAAGCACTAAGTCTGGGTGGCCACTAGGTGCACACAGGTCCAGGCAAGCCAGGTCCTGGTATGTGGGGTGCTCAGTGTGCAGGCCAGGAGGCCCAATGCGGGAGGTCTCTCTGTCTTGTGGTCCCTACTGGGAGCTGGCAGTGATGTAAGGCACCACTCACTGCAGAGGGGGCAGGCGAGCAGCTCTCTGTGAGGGTTACAGGTGGTTTCCGGGGGAAGTCTGGGTGCCGGCATGGCTGTATACCTGGCCTCTGCTGCTCCCACCTTCAAGATGGCATAGGATCTGTGCTCAAGCCCATCCAATCTGGGAGTACCCTTGCAGTAGCAGGAGCACCGCATCCAGAAGATCCCATTCTGTCAGTCCTCAAGACTCCTGCGAGATCTAACTGCCCATCACTCACCCACATACACACCACCCATGTCCACACACTCCCCTCTCACTCCTTTATTCACTCACATGCTCTCCCTCCTGCTGTCCTGTTGGCTACCATGTTTGGATCTTCTGAGTGTTTGCACTGAGTTCTTAGATAAATATTTTATCCTTGTTTAGTTTTAGTGTCCTTTTTATTATTGGGTATTAATAATGTATCTGGCTATATCATAGTTATGGTATAAAGATGAAAAAGTTAATTAATGGGTAAAGGCTGAAAATTGGATAGAGCTTTGTAAATCAGTAAATCCTATAAACATAACATAAGCCAAAGAGTCTCAGATAGAGGAACATCAGATTCTGAGATAGACTAACTGGACTAGAGATGTATTACTACCCCTAGTCATAAATAATAGAGGCTATATTTTCTATTTGGTTAATTATCAGCATTGCCAATATTTAGAACAGTATTCCATTCCAAGTAATTTAACTTTTTGAATATAACAGGAAAATTATTCCTGGTTTTCAAGGCCTGGATCCAATAAGTTATACAATTATACCAGTTGGTGAAGACATGGCAATTTCACTGATACTTCTAAAATTAAATAAGAAAAAAATGCTATTTGGGGACTTCCTTAAGAGTTGTTTTTTGTTTTTGTTGTTCTTTGTTTTTGATATTGCAAGGATTCAAGATAGATTTATGATACAACACAGCAAAAGCTCCCAATTTCAGCATTGTGACAGGCCCATTGATAAAACCTGCTCAGGCAGAAACCAAGTTGGGGGGAATGACAGTTTATTATTCTAGTTTTCCTAAAGTAAAGGAAATATACCTTAGAAACTAAAACTCACCCATCTTCCTTTAAGCAGATATGTCATTAGTCTCTTTTCCTTTATTAAAATGAGCACAAATTGAACATTTATAAAATGATCCTATTCAGCTTCACTTTGAAACTCAGCTTTCTACACATTCTAACAGGAATTTTTTGAGTCCGAATCTCATAGCAACATATTTAAAATGTAACTCTGACATTATGACAGCAAAGGAAACCATTTCAACCTGGTAAGAATTTAAAGAAAATATATTGTCTGCTTATAAACTCAAGATAATGGCAATCATAACTATTTTTAACCACTAAGTTCTAAGATTTAGCATGATAGTCAGTAGTGCTTCAGTGTAAGTATAAAGCCACATATTAATGGTTCTATTTATTGCTATTTCTATGTATTTCTGGAATAGTTATTTTGCATCTATTATATGGAAGACATTGAGCCACATATGTGTGTATATATATATCTACACTAATAAAAGAGAAACATGGTAAATGGCGAACGACCGCTACCCGTTTCATTGGCTAATCAGGGCGATATGCAAATTAACTGTCAGCCAAGATGGTGGCCGGCAGCCAGGCAGCTTGAAATTAACATGAGGCTTGCTTGCCTCAGTGACGGAAGACTCCAACGTTCCCCGCCTACCGCTGCAGGCCTCTGAGCCTGCAGTTTGAAACATTTTAACAAATACCACCGGACTTCAGCCAGCAGATTCGCAACATTGTAAGCAAAGGCCAGAAACCTACTTTCAGCCATGGAGGCCTAAGAGCTGGAGCCAAGCCTCAAAGCTAAAGCTGGCCCAGAATTTAAAAAAAAGAAAGAATAAAAGGAGCAGTTGGGAGCTTCAGTCACCCCCAGTCTGAAAACAGCCCTCAGCCCCTCACCCAGATTGGCCAAGCACCCCAGTGGGCCCCCTCCCCGAAGGATGTGTGACCAGCTGCAAACAGCCATCATCCCCTCACCCAGGCTGGCCAGGCACCCCAGTGGGGACCCCTACCCTGATCCAGGACCCCCTTCAGGGCAAACCAGCCGGCCCCACCCATGCACCAGGCCTCTACCTATATAGTAAAAGGGTAATATGCCTCCCGGCACCGGGATCAGCAGAGCCATGAGGCCTCCCAGCACCGGGATCGGTGTGACAGGAGGCAGCGCCCAAACCCCCTGCTCGCCCTGCAGCTCTGTGTGTGACAGGGGACGGGGCCACAACCCCCTGATCCATCCTGCTCTGTTGGTGACAGGGGAAGGCGCCCCAACCCCCTAAGCAGCCCTGCTCTGGGCCTGATAGGAGGGAGCTCCCCAACCCTCCCGCCCCAACGGGCCCTGCTCTGGGTGTGACGGGGTAGAGCCATAACCTCCCCATCGGCCCTGCCCTGAATGTGAGAGTGGCAGCACCCCAACCCCCTGATCGGCCCTGCTCTGTGGGGGATAGAGGGCAGTTCCCCAACCCCCTGATTGGCCCTGCTCGGTGCATGACAGGGTACAGAGCCCCAACCCCCCTGATGGGCCCTGCTCTGTGCATGACAGGGCGGCGCCCCAACTCCCCAATTGGCCCTGCTCTGAACCCGACCAGGGGCTGCACCTAGGGATTGGGCCTGCCATCTGCCACCCAGGAGCAGGCCTAAGCCAGCAGGTCGTTATCTCCCGAGGGGTCCCAGACTGCGAGAGGGCACAGGCCGGGCTGAGGGACCACCCCTCCCCCTCCCGAGTGCACAAATTTTTGTGCACCGGGCCTCTAGTATATATATATATATATATATATGAATGATACACGATGGTACTCCATTCAAAGAATATCAAGTCCAAGAAAGAGAAAGGTGCAACTTTTCTATCTTCAGCTTGACTTTAATTACTTTTCTGTCCTTGGGTAAGTCACTTTTCTTATGGCATCCAATCATTCAACACTTTTTATTGAGGACTTCCCATGGGCCATGGGCCATAAACAAGATGTACTGAGGAAGGAATATACCTTTCCCAGCTTTGGTGGAGCTGATGTTATATTGGATAAGATAGATATTAAATAATTGAACACAGAAATAAATACATGCACAGAATATAAAATGCAATAAAAAGCATTTGGTACAAAATAATATTTAAAACCTGGACCATTGATTTATTGAGGCAGTTCTAGAAGCCTTATCTGGGGAAACAAAATTTAAGCTGATACCCAAAAGAAGAGAGAACACCGTGTGCAAAGTGCAAAAGGGGAAGTGTAACAGGCTCCAGAAACTTGTGGCTAGAATGTAAAGATGAGAGGGAAGGAGGACAAAAAATGGTTCTGAATAGCTAGATACAGCCCAGATCCTTTAAGCCCTTTGAGACATGTTAAAAGAATTTTGGAATGCATTCTAAGTGAAATAAAAAAAATTCACTGAAGGATATTAAACAACTAAACACATGATCAGATTTGTGCTCTTAAAGGTTACTTGTGCTTCAGCGTAATTAGTGCATTGGTAAAATAAGAAACAACAGACAGGATATACATACTGAATTATGGTTGGATATCCAAAAATCATAGGTCTGAATGGAAAATGAAAAGATAAGTTGTGTTCCATAGCATGTCATTTACATAACGATGACCTGACCAGAAACAGAAATGAATAGAAGGATACATGTAAAACCCCTTGACATGGTTGCTCTTGAGAGGCTGCATAAGAACAGTGACAGGGAGGGGGTTAAAGAGAATAAATAACTAGATAAAGCTAAAGAGGAGCCTTTATGAATGATAATGGCAGTAGACTAGGAACTGATGAGTATAACTAATAGAAATTTTTATACTGGAGTTCCTCCTTTGGTGTGCAGATAGGGAGTACCATCTGAGATGAGTGTTAGTGGAGAGTAGGGTTTAGATAGAAAGGGATGAAAAGTGACTTTTCAGACATGACATGAATAAAGCAAATGTTTGTAAAACAGAGAGTGTTTGGTTTAGTTTTGTGGGAACATAATTAGAATAATAATAAGAGGGTAGGAGAAAAGACTAAGAAAATAGGTTGGGTCGAGATAGTAGTTGAACTTCTGTTTAGGTATGCATCAAACAAAGTACATTTATATGTATTATCACCTCCTTTAATTCTTATCTCAACTCTGTGAGGGTGAATTAAACATCACATATTAAAGATATACTGCTTAGCCCTAGGGGATATTCTGAACTATTTAGCAAGATGAGAAGAGGATAGTTTGGTAGCCCTGCCAATCCTTGTGTTCCTCTTCCTAATATCATGGCTTTGTTTGAAGGATCCCTTTTATTTAGCTCCAGGCAGATGAACAAAAGTATTCGTTGAGAATATTGATATTTCAGGGTATTAAATGATATGTTTACCAAACAAAATACACAATTTATAACACATTATCAATAATTCAGGCAAATACATTCTCTAAAGGGAAGTCTTCCTTTCATTCTCTCTACATAGAGGCAGAATTAGTAAACAGGTTAAAACAAAGTTCCTCTGTCAATATAATTTTTTAATGATATTAGTAAAGGTTGCAAAGATTCCTCCTCCCTTTGAAGCAGAGTAGTAAGAAGCTAGGATGTTTCCTTGGTAAGTGGAATGGGGAAACTGAGACAGATGGCCAATTCAAACTTGCCTCATCCAGCACGGTGACTCACCTGCCTCCTTCTCCTTTGAGCATTAAGCCCTCAAAACAGTGAGGTTCTGATGAGCATCAAATAATCTTAGGAACAAAGCCTCAGGCCTGTTAACCACAGAGATACACTTTTGGTCAAACTATACCTGTAGATAACATTTAAGCCTCAGTTGTGCTTCGGCTCCAGGCCCAGAAAAGCAGCTAAACTAGAGGAAGCAACATCATGACCGACATCAAGATCAGATACAATGACTAGTGACCCCCTATCCTAGCTCCCAACCAAGCAAGCAGTAGACATCACAATCCTGAAAGGGCACACCTTAAAACTGATGAATATTCTCTTGAGATCCTCTCCTGAAACCTCCCCTAAAATTCTGGCCTTTATAAAATAGATAAAAATCCTAAGGCAAAAGACCCAATGCATGTTTTCTCTCCCCCGCCGCCTCTGTTTTTCTCTCTCATGTCCCACACCCTCCCCTCTCATCTGCATCTAATCCCTTGCCCCTTCTTTACCCAGCACATTTCTTTGCTTATATTTCTCCTAAGCTCTAAAGGTTTGGTTAACACTGGCCCTTCTTTTGCCTCTGTAACTTCTTTCCTAAGTCCATGCCACCCAGCTGGCTCACTTCTTCCACCTCCATGCTAAATAGACTTCCTTTTGTACTAGAGTTCTTGGCTCTGAATTCTTTCTTTGCCAAACTCAAGAATTGAGGTTACTGAACCAAGAGCCCACGTTGCCACCAAAACTTTGACAAAGGGCTTTCGCTTTCCCAGACACCAATGAATATAGATGTGCAAGTAAAATATTTTTACTTAGGTTTATAGTGTTTAGTATCAATATACTGTAAAGGATTTACATTTTAGCTGAATGTAAAACTAACAGCCAACATTATTTTAAAGATTTTTTTAAATTTATTTTTAGAGGGAGAGAGAAAGAAACATAAACATGGTAGCTAAACATCAATTGACTTTCTCCTGCACACCCCCTAAGGGGTCGAGCCCACAACCTGGGTATGCGACCTACCCTGTTAGAGAATTGAATTAGGCAGCCTTTCAGTGCCCAACTAACTGAGCAACACTGGCCAGGGGTTAACTCCTGACATTAAAAAGGTAAGTATTATTTTCTAAATTAAATGCTTTAATTAGCATAGCATGCATTGTGTCTCCTAAGGAACAAGGCATTCATTTTCTTGTTAATGAGCTACTTCTTCCTGTTGATCAGTGTAGGTAGCTTGTCATATCAAGTCAAGGACACTGCTTTGGAATTCATGTAAATAGGATTCAATTATCCCCAATGAGTTTGCAAATCATTGATGCATAAATCATTAATTTGATAAACATAAGATCTTAATGCAGGGGAATTTGCAGCTGATGTCAAAGACAATCTAAAGTTATTCCATTTATACATTAATTATTAACATACTTAAAATGCCTAGTGTAGCTAATTTTAATTATAACAAATCATAACTTACACAATAAAAGTGGAATGGGTAAACTTCTTATTTCTAGCATAATTTTCTATAAAACCAAACATTTCTTTAGATTAAAATATAACTTTATTGGACAGCCAATGTCACTTAAAATAAAAATACCAGCAGAGCATCTCTAGATTATCCCATTAAGTGCTTTAATCCCCTACAATTCATGTTATGTACGAGAACATAAAGGGAAGCTCATTGTCTACATGTCTTCCATTTACTTGTAAACATTTTAGCTGTCCCTGCCCCACTTACACAATAATTTATCTTATACCTTCAAATATTTAAAAAATTATTCATTTAGCAAATGCCAATTTGTCATCTATTATATACAATGGGTTTTCAAAATCACATGTAATTGACTGGAACTGATGAGGAAAGTAAGGCATTTTGGGAGTGAGACCAGTAGCTTGACTCTGTACCTAGTTAATTAGTATCCCTAATGCACATTCCTATTAGCCTATAGTCTAGTCACTGCCCCTTCCTTAATTATCTGGTCTTGCAAGACCTGTTTACTTAAATACTCACATTTTACAGAGGCTTTGAAGAATACTAGCACACAACCCCCAGAGGGGTTATCAGTGCTGGCACCAGGCTAGGCCTTTAGGTGTGTTCTCATGGCCCCCATCCCAACACATGGGGCTTTTGGCAAGGCCTGAGAAAGGTCCAGAAGTCTGATCCTTATTTTGGGGGGACAAAGAAACCAAAGGGTATAAAGAGAAAGCTTCCTCCATATTGGTTTGTTCAGGATTTGGAAACAGGCTCCCCTGGTTCTCGGTACTAGTACATCTGGAAATAAATGTTGTTGTTTTTTTCTGTATCTCCAAGTACTCCTGCGTGTGTATTTTCCAGTCGCCTGGTAAATTCTGTAACAGAACCATATTCATGAGTTTGGACTTTAACCTGGAGGTAATGTGAGGTATTGTTGAGGATTGAACAGTTTTAGTAGGGAATTGCATAGCTGATTTGTTGTTCAGAAAGTCCACTAATAATAGAGGATTAGTTAAAAAACAAACAAACAAAAAAAAACTAGAAAGGAGAGCTTTGAGGAGTCAAGTGCAATATTCCAAAAAGAAGAAGCAAAAAAGACTGACCTAGAGCCCTGGTGATGATATTGACAGGTGAAGATACATGGGAAAACTCTTTCAATAGTAAATTTGACAGGACTTAGTACTTTATTAGTTGTGTGAGGCTGAAAAAAATAATCTAAGATAATGTCAAAGTTTATCACAAACTACTGGTTGGTAATTCTAAAATTAAGAGAGGTGACATACAAGAAGTATAGGGGGGAGGAAGAAAAAAACTTGAGAGAGAAAATTATGAGTTAGATGTAAAATATTTAGCTCATGCGAGGTTGGCAACGTGCATATGAGTCTGAGAGCAGATTCAAAATCTGCATTAAATATGTATCCTTACAGAAGTCGTCCAGTTTATTCTCCTCTCTGATGTGCTCCTATCTTCTTCCTTAGGTCTTTTATCATAGCAATGAGGGGAACATTTATCATCTGGCTTCAGTTCCAATACTATTGAATGGCTAAAACGTTAAGACACAATAGCACATTAGAAAGTGATTTTGAAACCACTACTTTTTCAAAGTTGGAGAAAGGAGACTATTACTAGACACTCTATTCATCCATTTCTTCTAGTTTCATCTACCACTGGCTGCTGAAGCTCCGGGCAGGAGTGTCATGATTTATGAAGCATAAAGATAACATTATGCTATGACAGCTCCATGTCAAGTTTTAGCAGGTACATTGCTGCTTTATACACTAGAACTACACAGGATTTGGTCTTCTCCCAAGCAGAAAGCTTGTGTATTTGCTAGTCTTCATTAAAAAAACATCCTTTTCCATGTCGAACCCCAGTTGTTCTGACCTAAATTGCCAGCCAGAATATACCTGTGCTGCAAATTTGGATTCTTGAACATCTTGCTGTTTCGTGCTCTTTCTGTTTCTATGAATTTCCAGATATTTTTCTTTCTGTTTTGCTTCTTTGATTTTACGCTCTGCATTCATGCCATCCTTCTTTGATCTGACCTAGCAAACATCTGTCTCACCTGACTGCCACCTTAATACTCAAGTAGTGATTTGAGCAGAGAAGCACTTACTAAGGCAGTTCTTTACTCAAGCCCTCCCCTCGTTAACTGATGCCAACTCTACCAGAAGATGAAGCTAGATGGTAGTGAAGAATCAGAGTATGGAAACAAATATGTCACAATTTCCTCTGGGTGACTAAATTTACATTATACTTTTCGCATTGCCCCTGGAAGTAAGTATTTCGTTGTACTTCAGTTAAGAGGAATTTTAAATTTCAATTGTTATGTTGAAAAATAAAAGTGCTAAAAAACAACCTAATGAAACTTTTGTAAGGATAAAACCTTGCAAAACTATCATAATCAATCAGTTAAATGATGCTAACTTAAGTGGGAATAATCTTTATAACAAGCTGATGTGCTATGTACAATTACTACCCCTGTTTTACAAATCAGATATGTGAAATATAGTGAGATTAAGAAATTTGTTGAAGATCACATGGAAAACTATAACCTCAGATCATTCTAAACACAAAGACAATATTCTTAACCTCACCAATACATACCATCTAGAAAATACTTTTAAAATCAGGAGAAAATATCTTCTGTAATAACAAGAAGAACATTATATTCTATAAAATCCAAATTAAAATTATATATTTATTTTAATTTTAAACTTATGTTGTATACTGAAAAGGATCTGAGTTTTTTAAGCAAAGAAGTGAAGTAATATATTCGAGGACATAGTTAAATTTGCTCTGGGCCTTTGTTGCAGCAAATATTTATTAAAACAAGTTAGCCTCCTACTGGAACCTCTAAGTAGTTTTATTAAACAGGAATTTCCATTGAAATGTTACCTGTTATTTAAAGTTTCAACAGCATATGATATAATCTCCAAGCCAGGAGCTTAGATTTTAAGTGAGTTTGAAAAAGACATGCCAGATACATAGACCATGTAATAATATATACCAATCACACACATTGATCACAAATTAGAGTCTCTAAATCTTCTCTTCTCTCCTCTCCTCTCCTCTCCTCTCCTCTCCTCTCCTCTCCTCTCCTCTTCTCTTCTCCTCTCATCTCCTCTCCTCTACTCTCTTCTTCTCTCTCTTCTCTTCTCTCCCTCTCTCCTTCCCCTTCCATTTATCCCTCCATCCCTCCCTTCTTTTTTTTCTCCTTCCCTCCCCTCTTTTTATTCTCTACTCCCCTTCTTTATTTCATTCTTCAGTTTGTCAGTTTATGAATGATATACATAGAAACTTAAGAAACTGCATGTGAATGAGAGTTTCCTTACAGCAGTCACTGATATAGAATCATTGCCAGATAAATGCAGTGCAGGAAATATTTATGTGTGGGATACTCATGGTAGGGAGTGGGGAGCAAAAGAGATGGAGGAGGAGAATGAGAAATAAAGCAAGGAAGAGAGAGAGAGAGAGAGAGAGAGAGAGAGAGTAGGGCAGCATTCTTGAGGAAAGATATCTGTTAGACATGTTTGCTGTAAGTCTATTTATTCCAGCTGCCTGGAATAAATAGACTAGATTATTTTATTTTATTTTATCCATAATAGGGTCAGTAGGGTGAACTCTTATTTATTGTGGAAAATTATTCCAGGAAGTTGGGTAGGTGGTTACGGTGAAGTCTGTAACCTTAGGCAAAAATGTTCACACTTTATTCTTGAAGAAGGGGGGTTCTTGCATTATTTCTTACCTACACCTTCCTACCTAAATGTAGACATTACCTTTTCCTTGAACTATTGTCATTTAAATAACATGTTGATTAGTCTTTTATTTAAAAAAAACTTCAATCAATTCTCTATGTGATTTTTTAGAAAGTTTGTGTATTGCAGCTGATTTGAGTTGCTACTAATCATCATGATGACTAATCTGTCAAAAAACATTCACATAGCCGAAACTGGTTTGGCTCAGTGGATAGAGCCTCGGCCTGTGGACTGAAAGGTCCCAGGTTCGATTCCGGTCGAGGGCATGTACCTGGGTTGCGGGCACATCTCCAGTGGGAGATGTGCAGGAGACAGCTGGTCGATGTTTCTCTCTCATCGATGTTTCTAACTCTCTATCTCTCTCCCTTCCTCTCTGTAAAAAATCAATAAAATATATTTAAAAAAACAAAACAAAAACAAAAAACATTCACATGGAATACATGCCAGGCAAGGAAGACATTTTTTAAGTGAAAGAAAATCTAAGCAATCAATAACACTTTAATATTTACTGACTTATGTAATACCTGGATGAATACTATATGTGTTTTTATATACATACGCACATATATGTATGCATACACATATTCATATACATAAATGTGTGTATTAATATAAAATCTTTAAACTATAATTATCTACTTTGTATTTGGCTTACCACATTAATTATGTATTGTTATACCTCTAATTTTAAAACATCAATATTAGTGAAATACATATAAGCAAGAAAGTATTCAATAACTCAACTTGGCAGTCAAGAGTTGGATGGCATTCAATGGCAATGGACTGCAATTCCAGCAATATGTAAGAAAGTCATACCCTTTAAGCTGGTGTCACAAATGAATAATATTGTTTATGGAAAATTCAATCCTAAAGAGGCACAACTTGCTTGACAAAAGTGGGCAATGAAACTGATCCACTTATTACTGGTACATTCTTGATAGTCTCTTTATATACAACTGCAACATATGAAACTTATTGTCCATGCCTGACATGCAGCTGTCACCCAATAAATTTTACTTCTAGAGGAAGGTTCATAGCAGATGGGAACACAGCAATGTGAGTCAAAGTAGAATCAAATCTTAGTTTCAACATTTATTAAACAAATATTTTTGGGATATTTTTTAATCTATCTAATGTTTTGTTTTATGTTCTGGAAAATGATAATAATAGGGCCAGCATTACAGAGTAATTATAAAAATTAAATATTGTACAAAACTCATTATAGTTTCTTGGTCATAAAGAGTCTCCTCTGTCTTCATCATTATTATCATCATCATCACTATCACCATTACTAGTATTTTTTACCTTTTTTTCTTATAGATTACATATAGTCAGAAATCGCTAAAGATGAAGAATTACCAAAATTGAGCCACCTAACAAGACCATCATTAGGAATCAGGATCAGGTTGTCATGCTAAAGTCACAAACATGGGGATATTAGGATATAATTAAACTAAGAAGATAATAAAAGGAAGGCTAGATATGTGGGTCAACAGTTTTGGAGAAACTAAAGAGAA
>NW_006299170.1:611874-624212 GCF_000327345.1 Myotis davidii | reverse complement strand
GGAATGGCTGAAGAATGTTTTATTTTAACTTGTGTTTGATAAAAATTCAATTAAAATCAATTTACTTGCTTAGCCATTGAAATACTGCTTCATTCAACAATCATTAATGATCTATAATAATAAAAGCCTAATATGCTAATTAGACCAGACGTCCTTCTGGACGAAGCCAGGGCCAGAGCAAAGCCCGGGTCCTGGGTGCCTGTCAGTGGCTGGAGGAAAGCCTGGGTCCCGGGTGCCAGAGGGAAGCTGGTGCCAGCAGCCGGGGGAAGGAAGGCCCATTGGGCCTCTAGTCTTTAATAAGAGGTAAGATTACAGGAAAAATAGTATTAAAGGCTTCCTGGTTTAGCTCCTAGCATTTCTTTTTTTAAAAATATATTTTATTGATTGTTTTTACAGAGAGGAAGAGAGAGGGATCGAGAGTTAGGAACATCAATGAGAGACAAACATTGATCAGCTGCCTCCTGCACACCCCCTACTGGGATGTGCCCGCAACCAAGGTACATGCCCTTGACCGGAATCCACAGGCCAATGCTCTATCCACTGAGCAAAACCGGTTAGGGTGCTCCTAGCAGATCTTTTGAAGAAAGAAGGACAGCTGTGAATTCTCTCCAGGCTTACTTCTCAGAAAGGAATGTAGGGAGACTAAGCAATGTTGCCAGTTCCCACCCCAACTTTCACCGACTGTATGCATAGTGCTCACTTAATGGTATTTGAAATCCCACCAAAAATGTAAGCATGCCTGCTACTTGTGATGGCTATAAAAAGCAGTAATGTTAATGTTACAGAAAAAGTAAAAAACAGAATCAGAGTTACTTAAACTCATATACATATAGCTAAATAAAATTGAGTAGAATCTTATAGAATTCCTAGAGCAATGGTTATAAACCTTGGCACCAAGTTAGAATCACATGGAATACTTACCTGAACTATCAATAATCCATGCCCTTCTTACCCATAATTCTGAAATAGGTTATAAGGGAGAAAGGCCCCAGTAGCAATAAATTCTAAAAGCTCTGTATAGAAAAGGGCTTTTACTCAGGGCTTAAGTGGGCGTTTTACAGAATGAATAAAGTTCTAGACCATATATTTCATTCAGTGCACCTGAATACCCTCAACTCTTATTCCATTATTTGTTGTTTTTCCCCCTCTTCTTGGTTTTTGCTCTAAAATACATGCCTAAGAACTGCATGTGCAATTTTGTATGATTTTAACCTTCCCTGATGATAATTACGTATTTATCTTTCTGAGTAAGTGTTACTGGAGGAAATGGGTTTTTCAGCAGTGTCGCATGCAAAGAATTTCAGGAACACTTATGTAGGGGAAGTTTTAAGTGATAGTGGGGAGATTAATTACCGTGAACAGTTGTAGCACACTCTCAGAGAGGCCGAGAGAGTGGGCAGGCGATGTGGACTCAAGAAAGAAAGGTAGAGGAAAAAGGACACTCCCCTACTGCGAATCACTGCTCCTCTGGTTGCAAATCTCATGGGAATCCTTAATGTTTAGGAGAAAAGAAGGCAACAAGTACCTTCAGGAGAGAAGGAAGCGCATGGGTGTGCTCCAAGGAGGCCCTGATGGCGTCTTTGTTAAGCTTCCACATATTCCCTTGGGTTTGGGAAAGAACAGGCTACCCAGTCTCTTTTCTGACTTTTCTCTGGCTGTGCCCTCCCCCTATCAAATCTCTTCCTGGATTCTCATAGGCTTCTGCCTTCTCCCAATCTGATCATTTCTCTAGAATGTCCCAGGCTAGTCTCCTCCACCTCGAATGGTAGCCATTTGGGCTCCTATTGCCCATGCAGTTAGTACAAGGAGTTCTTCCTCCCAGTCCCCCCCCCCCCCCCCCCCCCCCACACACACACACACTCCTTTAATCGGGTGGGAAGATGCTGTTTACTCCCTGGAGTGACTGAAAAGCTAATCAGGCTTAATCAGACGTGTCTGGCTCCTTTCCTTTCCTTCTATTTTGTTAATATCTAACTAACTGCCTATTCTAACAAAAGCAAATATTCTCATTATTTTCTGCAACATCTGAATCTAAGTACAGCATAGGATATTTACAATTATAAGTGATATCATTAGCTCCAAAACACCAAGCTTTTCCTCAGATGCATAATTTCAGTGTGTAAATACATCCGTGTGGGAAATTACACCTATTTCAGGAGGTCCATCTTCATTTTTAAGGTTTCTTTGCACAAACCTTGAAAAGATTGTTCCTTAAAATAACTTTCTTTTAAATGAAAAGTTACTCTGTAATCCCACAGGCATCTCTGGGCTGTTGGGATGATGAAGACTCTAATCACAGGAAGTATATCTGCCCACCATTGAGAAATATTCGAAGAAAGCACACACACACAAAAAAATTAATTTGCTTTGAGAATTTTCTCTTGTAGAAGACAAGAGCATGGATGCTATGGAACTTTGCATATCAGCATGACTATATGAATTTATATTATAACAAATTTCTTAACAATTGGGAAATGAGCCATCAGAATGTATGCATGATGCATATAGGTATTAGGGGGAGAATGAACCTATTTTTTTATGAAGAAATGTCCACTCTTATCTCCAATAATACTTTTGCTGAGGATCTACTTTATCTGATGTTAATATAATCTTTTCAGCCTTAATATGATTAACATTTGCACATTTCCTTTTTCCCTAATTTATTTTATCTGTGCATTCATATTTAATGTGACTTTTATTATTTCCGTAGAGTTGAAAATGGCTTTTTTGATCAATTTTATAATTTCTGCCTTTAAATGATAGGTAGTAGTCCATTAACCTCTACTAACATTTGATGTAATTATTTATAAGTTTGGGTTTATTTTTATCATTTCATTATTTGTTTTCTGTTTCTATCTGTTTTTCCTTTATTGTCTTTTTTCCATTTTGTTTTTGTTTTGTTTGTGGGAGGAACAGAGATGTTTCATTTTAATTTATCTATTGGCCTTTTAGCTATATTCTTTGTATATGTTCATGATTGTTTAAAAGTTATTGTTTCTTAGAGTTAATGATGTTCTAACCACTTCAAGTAAAATATAGAAACTTTGCAACTAAAGAGTACATTTATCACCTCATTATTCTTTTATAGTTGTTATATATCTATCTATATCTATATCTATATCTATATCTATATCTATATCTAATCATCTATAGCTATATAATAGAGCTGTCTTATAATCTGAAATAAAATGTTATAATGTTTTTATTTGGAGAGCATATGCATTTTAAAGAAATTAAAAGAAGGATATTAACCTTTTATATGTACCTTTTATAGTTATTGTTTTTAAATGACTTCAGTCCTCTCTGATGATTCATTTTATATCTGATTTATTTCCATTTAGCCTGAAGAACTTCCTGGAACATTTATTATAGGAAAGGTCTTCATTTTATTTATCTAAAAATGTCCAATTTTGTATTTATAGCTGAGAAATATGTTTGCTGAACATAGAATTCTGGATTATAAGTATTTTGTTGTTGCTTTTTTTATTTTCTTCTTCACTTTAAAGACATTATTCCACTATCCTTTGGCCTTCATTCTTCCTAATGACAAGTGGATGGTTAATGAAATTGTGCTGTAGGCAATACAATGTTTTCCCTTGTTGCTTTGAAATTTTTCTCTTTATCTTTAGCGAGGAGCAGTTTAATTGTGATGTGCCTATACATCGCTCTATCTGTATTAATCCTGACTTGTTTTCACTGAGCTTCATGGATCTGCAAGTTGATGTTTTCATTACATTTTGGAAAATTTAGATTTTATATATTCCAAAAATTTTCTGCCCTATTTTATCTCGAATCTACTTTTGGACTTCCAATCCTAGCAAAAATCAAAGATTTAAAAAAATGCTATGACTTTTTTTATGCTATACTTTTTGATAGGATCACACAAGACCCTAGAACAGGGGTCCTCAAACTTTTTAAACAGGGAGCCAGTTCACTGTCCCTCATACCGTTGGAGGGCCGGACTATAGTTTAAAAAAAAAACTATGAACAAATTCCTATGCACACTGCACATATCTTATTTTGAAGTAAAAATACAAAACGGGAACAAATACAATATTTGTATTTGCATGTGGCCCGCGGGCCATAGTTTGAGGATCCCTGCCCTAGAATCTATTAGCTTTTTCTTTTTCTCAATCTTTTTTTCCTTCTGTACTAAAATTGGATAATCTCATTTGGTTCATCTTCAACTTCACTAAATATTTGTCATCTATATTCCATTATTAAGTACATCTTGTATTATTTCTTTGCATTTCAGATATTGATTTATTAAGTCTAGAATTTGGTTCACTTTTATTATTCCTATTTCCATGCTGAGGTTTTTCTTTTATTCATTATAAGCTCATTTTCTTTATTTCCTTGAGCATAAGTATAATAACTGCTTTAAAAAAAAACCCATGTGCTAATTCCAATATCCAGGCTCAAAGTTTATGTCTATTGATTGTCTTTTCTTTTGAGAAAATATGTTCTCTTGATTGTTCAGATGTTGAGATATTTCAAATTATATCTTGGACATAGTGAATTATATGTTATAAAAAAAAAACCTCTGGATTTTTTAAATATTTCTCCCAAGATATTATTATTTTTAAAGGAGGCAGATAACATGGCTAAAGGAAAACTGTAAACTCTGGAATCCCCATGGTGGGTAGCAGTTTAAATATTGTATTAGTCTTTTCGGTTAGCTGGTCTGCTTACTGTTTGGGAAAGGTTTCCCCTGTAGAGTTACATTTTCTAGACTTTATCCTTATAATTTCAGTGACACAATCTACTCTTTGGTTTTTCAATCAGAAATACTAAAGGTTTCTACTGGATTTTTAGCTGGTCTTCCTAGAACACACCCTCAGGCTAAAAGCTGTAAAAGGTATAAACTCACTTATTCCTTTTTCCTTTAAATGTCAACTATAGTTCAGTTTCTGCTTACATTTATATCCTCTTCTATCACTTAGATGTGTGTGTGTGTGTGTGTGTGTGTGTGTGTGTGTGGTAATTATCAGATAGTAAGAACAGAGTAAGAACGTATGAAGAATTTAATTGGGTAGAATTGAAATGATACACATTTTAAGGATTTTTTCTCTTAGTTAGCCGAGGTCATTTCAGAAGTTTTAAGATCTTCTGTGATCATATCATTGCAACATAAATAAGAATTGGATTAATGACTTATTATAGAGTGAACCTATTGATAAAATTATTAGCAAAAACTGGCACTATTAATAAATTGCATTGCTCCTTTAGCCATGTGATAAATAAGAACAAAATTATAGTTCTACCACCAGTGATTATTAAAACATTGAGACATTTATATTTGAAATGGCCATTTTCCTATTTACGCTACCATTAAGCTAAACCTTTCCTTAACTTAATTTTTATACAAATGATATGATCTTACTCTTTAAGAAGAAAGCTAGAACATTTCAAGATATTTTTAAAAGGTAGATATATTTACCCTATCAAGGAATATCATTGTTACTACCTCCCTTAACACAATATTACCATTTTTTTAAAAAAATACAGAAAATAAAACAAGACATTAATAAAAATAAACTGAAAGCAAAATCAAACATTTAAAAAAATGCTGACTTTTTTTTTTTTTTTTTTGCCTTTGGGGCTTTATAACAAGCTTGTCCAAAAACTGAGCCAACATCTTTTTTGCTGATGTTTTCATTCTTAGGAAGGTACTAATTATTTATTTTTGAGTAAAAATATTTCCCACAAAGGAAATGCCTGCACACTTAAAGCATTGATGAGGACCAGGTTGGCCAGTCTTTGAATAAAGTTCCTGAGCTGCTTTATGCCTAAAACTTCACTCAGTCTTGCCCTGGCTAATATGACTCAGTGGTTAGAGCATTGGCCCACACATGGAGGGGTCTGGGGTTCTATTCCCAGTCAAGGGCACATACCTGGAGTATAGTTATGATCCTTCCCTGCTCCCCCAGCGAGTGAGGAAAACAACTAATCCAAGTGTCTCCCTCACATTGATCTCTCTCTCTCTCTCTCTCTCTCTCTCTCCCGACCTCCCTCCCTCCTACTCTCACTGAAAGTCAATGAAGTCAATGGAAAAATTTCCTCAGGTGAAGAGTAACAAAAAACAAAAAAACAAACCAACAAAAAAACCACACACTGTTTCACCCAGCCTAGCTAAATAATAAAATAATAAGACCATCAGCACATGACAAAGTTATATGGACATCTAACTAATAAAAGACAAAGATGCTAATTGACCGTACCTTTGCTATGCCCTAAACCACGCCCACCAGCCAATCAGAGCTACTATATGCAAATTAACCCAACCAAGATGGCAGCCAGCAGCCATGGAGCTGGAGCAAGCAGGAGGCTGGGTTGCCTGGGTAATGGAGGAAGCCAAGCTTCCCACCTGTCCTGAGCCAGCTGTGGCCTCCGCTCATGGCAACAAAATTTCAATTATAGAAAATAAATAAATCCCAGATCCCTGCTTCCAGCCAGCCTCCACTGGGAGCTTGGGTGGCTGGGGGCAGTGGCCAGCCTGCAAACAGCCATAAGCCCCTCACCCAGGCTCCCAGGCACTCCAGCGGGGATAGTCACCCTGAAGGGGCTGTGGCCAGCCTACAAAGAGCCATCAGCCACTCACCCAGGCTGGCCACACCCTCATGGGGTGAGGGTCCCCTCTGGGGGGCTTGGCCATCCTGAAAACTTCCATCAGCCACTCACCCAGACTTTCCAGGCATCCCAGCAGGACCCGCCCACCATGAAGGGGGTGTGACCAGCCTGAAAACCGCCCTCAGCCCCTCACCCAGGTTGGCCAGACATCCCAGTGGGGACCCCCACAATGAAGGGGCTTTGGCCAGCCTGCACACAGCCATCATACCCTCACCCAGGCTGGCCAGGCACTCCTATATAATAAAAGGGTAATATGCAGCAGAATGACTGGGAATGACTGTCACTATGACACACCCTGACCACCAGGGGGCAGCTGCTCAATGCAGGAGCTGCCTCTTGGTGGTTAGTGCGCTCCCACAGGGGGATCTCTGCTCAGCCACAAGCCAGGCTGACGTCTACCAGTACAGCAGTGGTGGTGGGAGCCTCTCCCACCTCCTCAGCAGCACTAAGAATGTCCGACTGCAGCTTAGGCTTGCTTCCTGCTGGCAAGTGGACATCCCCCGAGGGCTCCTGGGTTGCCAGAAGGATGTCTGACTGCCAGCTTGGGCCCAATCCCCCAGGGAGTAAGCCTAAGCCAGCAAGTGGTCATCCCCCATGGAGTCCCAGACTGCAAGAGGGCACAGGCCGGGCTGAGGGACCCCCCGCCCACCAGAGTGCACAAATTTTTGTGCACCAGGCCTATAATTTTAGATAATAGTGGAGATGTTTGTTGAACAATATGTCTTTGAACATGGCTTCCTTTGTGACATCTGTAAGGGCTGGCATTATATCCTATTTGTGGTAAGAACAACATCCTTGTCCCATTGAGTATGCACTTTTCTTGCTCATGGACAAGAAGCCAAAATGCAGTTAAAACACATTAGGTTCATAAGAGCCCTATGAATTGGTGAGACTGTGGTAAGTCTAGATACAAAAATAGGTGTGATTGTTTTCACTCTATTGATGTATTGCAAGTTTTGTAGTTTATCAGGAAATATTTCCTAGAAAAGAAAAATTATTAGCCAGGTCTTGGGAATTATAAACATGTTTGGATAAAAGGGAAAGAAAACAAAATATGATTCTCTATTTGTTGTTTATGAGAATTAAATAAAGGCACAAAGACAAGAATCATAAAAATTCAAGATTGGAAGGCAGATTACTAAGTAAATAAGTTAGGAGAAATCTAATGTACAACTATAGGGTACACAATCAAGATGAAAGCATTAATGAATAAGTTTAATGCTGAGGTCTATTTCTTTTAAGAAAAAAATAAGTACAATCTTTGGCCTTGAGATTAACTAGTGTATGTTCAGTCTTGGCTCTGTGCCAATCAAGAAATGTTATGTGATAGTAACAAATGACCTCAATATGTCAGTGGCTGACAATGAAGTTTCATTTCTAGCATATTGTACATACCTATATGGAGTGGGCTGCAACTCTGTTCTATATCATGTTACCATTCAGCCCTAACTGTTGGGGTAGGCTTGTTTTGAACCAGTAGACAGGGCAAAACGGTGAACCACACGCTGGCTGAAAGCTCTGCTCAGAAGTGCCATACATCGCTGCCACTTACATTTCATTGGACAAAGCAAACTTACATGGTTGTGCCTGAGTTTTACAAGTGGAGGAGTACCTCAAAGAGAAACACTGAATATGGTGAACATCATAAAATATACCACTAATATCTATTAGTTGGACTGAGGTCTGTAACTTAACATGTTCTTTTCCTGAAACGCAATTTGTAATTTGTGAAAAACAAAACAAAAATAAATAAATTTTTAAAATGCCAACATTGAGGATTGTTCTGAAGATTAAAGATGATTATTAATTGCCTGGAATAGAAACCGATGCTCACATATTGCAATGATGTTTTATTATTATTCTCTTCCATTTGCTGACATTTGACATAACGTTGTTATAATAGCTCACCCAGAGATAACACAACCTTTGTTAGTCTGTGTGTCGGCAGACAGCGTTACTGTGCAAACAACAACAGCTCCAATAACACTGCACATTTTGATCAGTTGTAAATTTTTTTTAATTTGCTACTTTTGTCACTCAGAATGAAATATTTGACTAGGATGTTTGATTGCTTCATATTGTTAACGTAAAAAAACCACTGAAACCTGTAAAGAATTTTTGTGAGTTTATTTGAGCCAAACTGTCGACATATGCTGGGAAGCAGAACCTCAACGAATTGAGATAGTGCTCCGGAGATTGGCGGGTTACATCCGTATTTATACATGAAATTCATTGGTGACAGATTTAAGGAGGTGGGATTAAGCAGCGAAGCAGGGGGGTGGGGGGACCTCTGTGATAGGATAAAAAGTAAAATGATGATATGAATTAGCTCATGTTGGTTAATTTATTGTTCATACCTTCTATAATCTTACTAATTATTTTATCTCTCTGATCTTCTATTATTAAGAAAGGTGAGTTAAGCCCAGCCGGCATGGTTCAGTGGTTAGACTATCGACCTATGAACCAGAAAGTCACTGTCTCAATTCCTGGTCAGGACTCATACCTGGGTTGCAGGTTTAATCACCAGTGTGGAGCCTGCAGGAAGCAGCCAATCAATAATTCTCTCTCATTATTGATGTGTCTATCTGTTTCCCTCTCCCTTTCCCTCTGAAATCAATAAAAAAAATTATAAGAAAAGAAGTTTATTCTTTGATGGGAAAATTGTGGAAAAATAAGAAATTTTGGGATGTTATGCTGGAGGCAAAGACCAGCAGTAGGTAACATATAAGTGTGAGAAGTCCCTCAGAAGGCCAATAGACTTTGCTATTCAGCAGGGCTGAAAATCAGCATTGTATTACTCTGCTTCTGGATGAATGGCTGAAGGCAACCCCCTAACCTGATAATCCTTTATTGTTTACCAGATCTTACTATTGATATGTCTGTTTGCTTTGCTAAAGGGCGAATGTGTATTCTAGTAAATAAAAAGTTGATGGTTCCAGAGATTCAGGGAGCTTCTCTGCTAGAGGGAAGGCCTCCGTCTGGCTCCCCATGCCTCCTAAATTTTATTTCTTGTCTAGTATATCCATTTGTGTGTCAGCCCCTTCTCCAGACCTTGAACCCTAGCCGCAAAGGATGCAGCATTCACAATGTTAGATAAGGGAAGTTATTTTGATAATTTCAATGATTGAATTTATCACTCTGGGCCTAAAGAAAAGAGTTCAAAGTCCAAATCAAAGTGAAGTAATCCAGAATAGCCCATATTCCTACGATTCCCGATTCCCACAAAGCTAACTAAGGATCCAGTTATTGCATCTGCCCCAGCAAATATGGCACAGAATATTCAGGAATTCACTCTATGTGGCCTATGTTTGCATTGTTTTCATCACTGAATGGGAAAATTTGCTAGATGCCCTCATATTAAATAAAATAAGAATGACTGGTTCCTAATGACACAAGATCCTGAAAATAACACTAAACTACTCTCCGAAGTAGAATTTTCTTACATATTCTAATTGAATAAAAGCATACATTTTACTCTGTTAGGAGAACTAGGGATTGACCACAGCTCTCAATCAATCACATTTTACTTATTCAGTGGAAAACACTATGTAAAATTTACACTGGAATAACCACAAAGCATTCCTAACAGGAGAAAAGTCTCTTGTTACAACTACTTTACAGCTGTGAATTAAGTTGGGAAACAATAATACAGCACAGATTTTAAAGTATGAATGAGTACCAAAATGCTTGATACATTGACTATTTGCTTATTCAGTCATAACTTATTTTCATTCATGTATGGATTGCTGAGTGAGAAAAGAGTTTTTATGTCCCTTTATGTAACAATATTCACTACCACGCTTGACCAGTTGCAGATCATGTTGAAACTTCACATCTTAGTTTTAAATCTATCTATTGAAAAAAATCATAAACAGAAAGATCTTTCACAAACATTATATCTAAAAAAGTTACAATCCCCTTTGGAATTCTGCTATAACCTCCCTATTTGTGTATGTGTATTAATATGTGTGTATTTATATTTATTTATTTTCATTTTTACTACTTGTAAGCTCCTTGTAGATACAACCTGCCTCTGATTTTTAAGGTGACTGAGCTTGGCACTATGGATTTGTAAAACAAGGCTTCCTGAACTACTGCACAAAAGTAGAAAACCTTCAGGTGTGGGGTCTCTCTTCAAAGGACCTTTGAATATTTCACATGCTTCTCACCATTCCCCACTTCTATCTTCACTCCCCAATCCGTATTTCTTAAGTATTAATTTGATTAATTTGTATTTCTGAAGTATTAGTCTGTATTTATTAAATATGTTTCAGAATTCTATAACTATTCTATAACAAATTTAGAAATGTAAGTCAATTCATAAAAGTTACATTTATTTAATATCAATTATGAGCTGATGTTATACATAGTATCTTATTTTATTAATATTAATATTGCAGAACTAAGATATGTGTTCTCTTTTTTACTTAACTAATAATAATGTGAAAGACCTTATAAAAATCATCTTACTGTTAATGAAAAGTAGCATACATATGTGTATGTAAGCCACCATTCTATTTAGTCCAAGCATATATATTTATTAAGCTTCAAGATAATCATTGTAAGTTCTGTTTTATAAAAAGTTTCATTGTCTCAAAATGGAAACTGAGGCCACATAAGTTAAGTAACTTGTCCCAGTTCACATAGCCAGTTTATCTCAGAACTCAAAGGGAGGCAGCCAGGCATCAAATCCATGCCTTTAATAACTACACTATGCAACCTCAATAAACAGCATCTTAGTTGGTAATGAAGATTCAAAAGGTCCATTTTAACTCTAGAAAGTACAGTTTTAGAATGCCCATTGCAAGCATGAAGGACAATCTACCTCTTGATTCATTTGCAAAGGAGAGTCAGTGATGGGCACAAACCCAGGCTCAAGAATAAACATGATCTTCAGGATAACTGAAGTCTTAATACAGCAAAATCTGTTTATTGGGAACAATTGCAACCAGGGTTAGTCTGCTGATCTAAGAACTTGTTGAAGAGAAGAATATATATATAAATATATATATATATACACACAAACACACACACACTAATGGGTTACTGTGCTTTTTTAGTTTAAATAAATTGAATAAAATAAAAAATAAATTTACAAATCATTTAGGTAGAGATTTGTGTGGCCTTTTCTTAAGGTATATATTATTTGATTAGATATTAACATTCTCTTACAGTAATCACAATTATAATACACTAGAGGCCTGGTGCACAAAAATTTGTGCACTCAGGGAGGAGAGGGGGTCCCTCAGCCCGGCCTGTGCCCTCTCGCAGTCTGGGACCCCTCGGGAGATAATGACCTGCTGGTTTAGGCCTGCTCCCGGGTGGCAGAGGGCAGGCCCAATCCCTAGGTGCAGCCCCTGGTCGTGCTCAGAGCAGGGCTGATTGGGGAGTTGGGGCGCTGGCCCTGTCATGCACAGAGCAGGGCGGATTGGGATGTTGCGATGCCACCCTCAGTCTCGCTCAGGGTAGGGCCGATTGGGGGGTTGGGGCACCGCCCCCTGTCACACTCAAGGCAGGGTTGATAGGGAGATTGCAGTGCCACCCCCTTTCATGCACAGAGCAGGGCCAATCAGGGGGTTGGGACGCTGCCCTCTGTCATTCAGAGAGCAGGGCCCATCAGGGGGGTTGAGGCTCCGTATCCTGTCACACACAGAGCAGGGTCAATTAGAGGGTTGGGGAGCTCCCCTCTGTCATGCACAGAGCAGGGA
>NW_006299170.1:608445-611686 GCF_000327345.1 Myotis davidii | reverse complement strand
AAGCTCCCAACCGCTCCTTTTTTTCTTTTTTTTTCTTTTTTATTCTGGGTCAGCTTTAGCTCTGAGGACTCGGCTGCTGAAAACAGGTTTCTGGCCTTTGTTTACCTTCTGTATTTGATACCATGTTGCAGTCCGGCTGGCTGAAGCTCCACTGAGTAAAGCAGGTTTCTGGGGTATTTTTAGCTTCTTTATTCGCAACATAGTTGCTTAGAGTTGCAGCTGAGAGGTCGGCAAGGCAGGTGGGGCAAGTTGGAGTCCTCCATCACTGAAGCAAGCAAGCCTCCTGTTTGCTTCAAGTTGCCTGGCTACTGGCCGCCATCTTGGTTGGCAGTTAATTTGCATATCTCCCTGATTAGCCAATGGGAAGGGTAGCGGAGGTATGGCTAATTACCATGTTTCTCTATTATTAGATAGGATAATCTATAGTGCCCACACCTATGTAAGGTCAGAGAGCACCAAAATAGTTTTACTTATTTTTAATCAAATTTTAATTGTCACATCCATATAATCTAACAGCAATTATTTTAGCATCTTGTCTTTTTAAAAATATATTTTTTTTATTGATTTCAAATAGGGAAGGGAGAGGGAGAGAGAGATAAAAAAACATCAATGATGAGAGAGAATCATCGATTGGTTGCATCCTGCACACCTCACACTGGGGATCAAGCTAGCAATGGGCCTGTGCCCTGATTGGGAATCAAATGATGAACTCCTGGTTCATAAATCAACATTCAACTACTGAGCCACACCGACTGGGCTAGCATGATGTATTTATTGAGCTGTTACAAAGCAGCCTCCTTGGTATTCACAAAAATAATAATGATCTTCGCCTTAGTGTTTTATTTTTTACTCACAAATACAAAGAAACTAATGGTAGCTGGTTAAAAAATAACCAGCTAAATAGTAAAGTGAGCAGGAGCACACCAGGGAGTCAACTAATAGCTCTGAGCTTTTAGTACATTTGGGCTCAGTACATCTGTGTTTGTGTTTTATGGAGAAAATGTAGCACTTTAGGTAATCTAGATGTGAGTGATCGGAGGTCAATCAAGGTGTGGCCTGTGTAGGGGTGGGAAAGGCTGCTTAAAGATGCCTGATTCAGCCACACTGATTCAGCCTGCACTGATGGGGATAAGGATGTTGATAGAGGGACAAAGAGCAGGGAAAAGTTGCTCTTTCAAATGTATGTCTGCTACTGAATGTCCAGAAGTTTTATTAATATTCAGAAAATTTAACCTCAGTCTTTACTAATGTACCCTTTATATTTTTATTACCATGAAAATGAATAAAATCTGTGGGATAGCAACAAATTAATTACTTTCAAAGAGAAACACTGAATTATGAAAGAAAAAATCATCCCATTTTTGTAAAAGGCATCCTAGATGACAGTCGCCATATGGCTTCTTGACTGATTTCTGAATGTAAAATAGACATCTTGCTATTTTCTAGGTGACATAGAATTAAATTCCATAGGAACAGAAGAGTTCCATTAACTAATTACCCTCTTGATCTGTTGCCAAAATTACAGCCATATATCTATTGAAGTTAATCAAACACAAATGAAAATAACTCTGAGAAATAGCTAATTATCAATGGTACTCTAGATTAAAAACCTCTTTGCTTTTATTTATGCTATTTAAAAATTGAGAGTTTATATTAAGCTTAATATGTTCAATCTGAAATATTTTCCTATACTTAAGATAGCTATTTACAAAAGTGAAGACAAACATTGAATGCACTGTAAGATCAATACCCCTTATTGCCCAGTCTTCTCTTCATTTTCTGAAATACCAGAGGACATAACTGTGTGCAGCTAAATTTGATTACCGCAGCCTCCAGGTTTCATTAAACATTCTTCTTTTTCAATCTGGGAGTTAAGGAAGAGAGAACACAGGGGGAGGTAACTGGGGGCAGCCAGCTTTATCTTACAATCATGTTGTACACTCATCTGGTCTCTAATTGCTTCTAAACTCTATCCTCAGTAATTATTAAAAACTAGAGGCTCGATGCATGAAATTTGTGCAAGGGGGCTCAGCCCTCACACCCCCCACTGCCTCAGCCTTGCAGCCATGGCTGCCTGGCAGCCCCAGCTGTCTGTCAGCCCCACCCCCAGCCCACTGGTCGTTCTGAAAGGTCATTTCAGAAGATCGTTCCACCATCCAGTCTAATTACCATATTAGCTCTTTATTATATAGGATAAGTTATAAAACAAGAAATGAACATAAGCTACGACATAAGGAAGAATCAGCTAGCACAGCCATTCACATTAGGGTATGCTAGTGGTAAATAAAGATATTTCCCTTTAATAAATCAGACACTGACGAAAATTGTGGGGAGGGAAAAAAATGGCTTGGCATAGAACCTGGGTGGCATTTTATACTAACCTAATTCACACAATCTTTTCCTAGTGTTCCAGCAGTGATTGAGGTAGGTTTATTTGTGGTCCCCCAAAGGTGTTCATGTGCTTATTCCCAGAACTTGTGAATAAATTACATTGTCTGGCAAAGGGAATTAAGAATGCAGTTCGATTAGGGCTGCTAACCAGTAATTTAAAATAGGAGGTCACCCTCAATTCTCCAAGTGGACCCAATATATTCACAACAGACTTATTTAACCATAGAGTTTTTTTCCCCTTTTATCTTTGTTCTTTTTCTCACCTACCTCATATAATGTGTTTATTTATTTAAGTTATTTAACAGCTATTTATTGGATTTCTACTATGATATTTGAAGAGAAAAACTGTAAATTCATTTCTTTGTTAAGTACTAAATTAGCAACAAGTACCAGGCATCTATCTAGTGTAGACTCGTGGATAGTGATGTGTGGGATGTGTCTATATACTTGGGGTATAAATCTGTGAGCCCAAAATGTGATCCTGGATGAGTCATTGAAGAATGAGATATGAGTCCTGAAAGAACAAAGGAGTGTATAAAGTAAAAAACAGTGATAAATGGGAAAGATTATTCTAATATATATATATTACAGTCCTGGTGCACAAAAATTTGTGCACTCAGGTGTGGGGGGTCTCTCAGCCCTGCCTGTGCCCTCTTGCAGTCTGGGACCCCTCCGGGGATGACCTCTTGCGGGCTTAGGCCTACTCCCCAGGGGATTGGGCCTAAGATGGCAATCAGACATCCCTCTGGTAGCCCAGCAGTCCTCGGAAGATGTCCACTTGCCAGCAGGGCGCAGGCCTAAGCTGCACTCATACATCCTTAGCGCTGCTGAGGAGGCAGGAGAGGAACCC
>NW_006299170.1:596306-608225 GCF_000327345.1 Myotis davidii | reverse complement strand
AAAGCAGGTATCTGGGGTTTGTTTAGCTTCTATAATTGAAACATTGTTGCTTTCGGGCTCAGAGCCAGGCCACGGCAGGCCGGGAACCTTGGCTTCCTCCATCACTGGAGCAAGCTAGCCTCATGTTTGCTTCAGTTGTGTGGCTGCCGGCTGCCATCTTTGTTGGCAGTTAATTTGCATATCTCGCTGATTAGCCAATGGGAAGCGTAGTGGAGGTATGGTTAATTACCCTTTTCGTCTCTTATTAGATAGGATGAATGAAGTGGGAAAAATGTCATGTCCAAAAGATCCATAAAGGCAATGTGTGAATTGCAAGTAGTTCAGTTTGAGTCGAATGACATGGGTCATGGGAGGAAGCAGCAGAAGTTGAGTTGAGAGAGCCAAGATGCAAAGAACCTTATAGGCCAAGTGAGAGACTTTTGGACTTTACCCTCAGGGAAATAAGGAATTAGTGTAGCTTTAAATCCGGACACTGCATTGGCCAGGGTTCAGTAGAAAGACATGAGGTACACTAGGCATTTTAACATGGAGAATTTAGGAAACTGGTTTCATAGGAGAGTTGAATGAGTAAGTGGGAACACTAAAGTAATCCTATAGAATAAAAGCCTAATATGCAAATTTTCCCCTTGGGTGATTGTTAAACTGGGAGTTTAACTGTGAGACCAGGCGTTCGACTGCTTGCTATGACGTGCGGTGATCACCAGGGGCAGCATGGAACATGGTGTGCATCAGCGATGTAGCACTGGCAGCAAGTGACAGTGAAAGTGCTGTCAGCTCTGATGGTCCCTGATGAGAGCAGGACCTCGGCGGGATGATGGAGCAGGTGAGCAGGTGGCGCCAGGCCAAGGCGGGTATGAGCAGGGGTCTGATCATCCCTGCCAATCACTCCGCAGATGGCGACCAGTGGCAGAGGAGGGAGATGGGGCTGCCGCCCGGCTCCCATGCACTGAGGGAACTGGGCAGGGGGCCCTGCTCCTATGGACCGCCCTGCCAATGGCGACCAGTGGCGACAGCATGGTCGGAGCCAACGCCAGGCTCCGAGGCACTGAGAGAACCAAGTAGGGGGGGTCCAGCCCTGATTGCTTGTCCCGCAGGCAGATGATGGAGCAGGTGAGGGGGCAGCCAGGCCACGGCAGGATGCCAAGCAGGGCTGTGGAGCTGCGAGGCTGGGGGTACGAGCTGGGGCCTAATTTCCGCAGGCTACCCAGAGAGACCCCACCCGTGCATGAATTCATGCACTGAGCCTCTAGTTCAAAGATAAAAACAAATGCATTCCAGGGATAATAACTATGAAAAGCAGCTACTATCTCTATGGCTTTCAGAATAAATAGAAGTTAAATGGCCGAAATTCAAAGTAGGGTGGGGCATTTGACCGTGGGGCCCAGAACTCTGGGAGGGGGAAGGCTCTAGCTGCTGCTGTTTCTTTATGTGGGTATTAGGAGCCAGATACTACAACTTGGATAGAAGCTGGAGGCTGGAAGAAGCAGACATGCTACTAATAGGGCAAAGCACTATTGCTGGGGCAACCCTGTCAAGACCTGCAGCAAATGTTTATATTCCCATCTTCCTCTACTACCCCCTATTGGCAGAACTTAATAACAGGAGTTAGGAGCTAGCAAGGGAGATATACAGTCTGCAGAATCCAAGCCACTCTATCATAAAGTTGAGTGTAGAAGGGTGGACGTGGTACTGAAAGACAATAATAATTGGCACAGTTCAGTCTCCTAAGATTATGCTATTTGGTATGATCCCAAATCCCAAGAGTTGTGGTATCCATATCTGGGTGATGTTAATGTCTCCATTAGTATCACAAGGTTAATTTAACCTAAATGCTAATTTACGTTAAATCAGCGGTTCTCAACCTGTGGGTCGCGACCCCTTTAGTGGTTGAACAAGCCTTTCACAGGGGTCGCCTAAGACCATCTTGCATATCTGATATTTACATTACGATTCATAACAGTAGCAACATTACAGTTATGAAGTAGCAACGAAAATAATTTTATGGTCACAACATGAGGAACTGTATTTAAAGGGCCAGAAGGTTGAGAACCACTGTGTTAAATAGTTACTACCAGCAATCTTTATAGGAATCATGAGAATAAATATACATAGTTTCATAAGAAGCAGTAAAACTCTGCTCAATTGTTATAGTCCTGGTTTCTGTGGAATACTCACAGACTACAGCATAACAGTATATAAACTCCTTCCTTTACCACTTCATGCACTATTTGGCCTCGACCAGCTTCTCAGCTTGTCAGTGTTCTTTCCCGAGTTCGGTGACTCAAATGTGTATTTCTGAGAAGTTTAAGTCCTTTGTGGCCCTTTGTTTTGATTGTTGTGGTTTTTCCATTTATTTCAACTATTGAACATGTGTTCCTTAGCCAGAAGCTATATTCAGGGCTAGCATGACAACAGACAAGGCATTGTGTAAGTGCACATATGTCAGGGCTGGCAGAAGCACTTCAGGCAGGAAGAATACACCAAGTGCAGAATACAGATTTGTTCCCATGAGAGTGAATGGCTACCTCCCCCACAAAGGAACAGGTCTGATAGGCTCCACCTGTTACTAGATGTTTGCCTGATGAGGGACCAGTACCATCCAGGGGCTCATCTCTCTGGTTTTGATCCAGCATTAGGCAGTAGCGCTTGCCTAATCAGCCTTAGTGAGAAAAATTCCATGTTATTGAAACATGTGCAATTCTCATATTCTGTTACCAGGATGCCTATCAGAGAGACTGATATCTGCATACCCATATTCTTGTCCATCTAATTGTTGAGAATCTCTGATGCCTACAGCTATTTCGATTTGAAGAGACTTCACATGACTCAAAAACACTTTCATGCATTGTATGCATTCCAGGAGATTATATGCATACCTCTTTCCTAGGCCACTTTAGTTATCAATCATCTAATTTTGTCCTTAACAAGTTCCTGACCATCTGACCACCTCTTAGTCCCTGCACATCTCTCAGTCCAGACAGAGACGACCACATACAATGTCAGACATTCTTCCCCTGGGAGGGTTTCACTTCACCGCTGTTATGTAGGAATACTCTTGATTGGGGCTGCAGGGCCACAGCTGTCCATTCGCAGTTAGTGCCCAGGACCTGCCTAGTCAGATTTATGGTTTACAAAGATCACTCTGTCATGGTGAAAAATGGATTGGAGGACACATTCGTATTTTCAACATATGAGGTAATGGTGTCTTGAACCAAGGTAGTGGCAGTGAGGGTTAAAGAAGCATACAGCTCTTGAGAATGAAGAATTCTGTGTACATTTGATACCACCTATCTGATTATTAGTTCTTAGAGGGTGAGGGCTGACTCTAGTTTATCTTACAGCCTTATTCTACCTGTAATACCAGGTGCTAGTGCATAACAACAACTACAAAACTTCCTACTTTAGGTAGAATCTCATTTTAGTTTATCCAAATTCTTGGAGCAAAATCAGCCATTAAAATGTTAGCTTCTATACAAAGCAGTTTTTACCTTGTTTCCCATTTTTTCCAGATATAAGATATTCAGATGACCAACAGATCTATGAAAAGATGCTGAACATCAGTAAGCATTAGAGAAATGTGATTCTAAACCACAATGAGCTGTCACCTCACACCTTCCAGAATGACTAGCATTAAAAAAAAAAAAAAATCAACAAATAGCAAGTACTGGCGAGAATGTGGAGAAAAGGAAACCCTCATACACTGTTAGTGTATTGTTAGTTGGTGCAGCCACTATGGACATAGTATGGAGATTTCCCCCCAAAATTAAAAAAAGAGCTGTCATACCACCCAGCAATTCAATTTCTGGGTAATTTATATGAATGAAAAAAAGAAATTAATTTAAAAAGATATATGTACTCTATGTTCATTGCAGCATTTATATACATAATCTATATATATATAAAAGAGTAATATGCAAATTGACCAAACAGTGGAACAACCAGAAAAACCACTCAACCAGTTGCTATGAGGCACACTGACCACCTCCTGGTCCCTCCCTCCCGCTGACAGGCTCTGATCCCCTGATGGCAAATGGGGAGCTGGGGGTGGGTGATGATGGGGGTGGGGCTGGCTGCGGGCAGCCTGGGAAGATGGCCCTGATCACAGGCCAGGCCTAGGGACCGTGCCCATGCATGAATTTCATGCACTGGGCCTCTATTCCTATATAATAAAAGCCTAATATGCTAAGTGTCCTGTCATTCATTCAACCATTTAACCAGTTGCTATGATGCTCCAACCAGTAGGTTAGCTTGCTGCTGGGGTCCAGCCAATTGGGACTGGGAGAGACGGGCCAGACATGCCCTGGAGCCCTCCCGTGGTCCTTCCCCAGCCCCAATTGTGCACCGGTGGGGGTCCCTCATCCTGGCCTACACCCTCTCACAATCTGGGACTCCTCAGGGGATGTTGGAGAGCTGGTTTCGGCCCAATCCCCAGAGGCCAGGCCAAGGGACGCCCCCAGGTGCACAAATCTGTGCACCAGGCCTCTAGTTATTTATAATAGCCAAGATATGAAAACAATCTAGGTGGTCAAGAGATGAATGAATAAAGAAGATGTGTATGCCATTTGCAACAACATGGTTGGAGCTATATAGTATCTGGCTTATTTGAAATTTAGAGAAATTTGAGTGGAACCATTGAACTAATCTCTTGCCACAGTAACACTCCGTAATGATCACAAAACTTTAGTATCATGCAACATTAGCATGCATACCACATGTCTAGGCTGGTCATAGAGGCAGCTCTATTCATGTTGGATGAGCTCATCCCAATATCTGAAGGTTGGCCAGGACAAATGGAATAACAAATGCACCTGCTCCATGTGCCTCTTGTCCTTTAGTAGGATAGCCCAGTCAGGTTGCCATGGAGCTGAAAGTGGAATATGGGGACCTCACACAGAGTGACAGCCTATAGCAGCCCCGTATTATTTGAGGTCCTGGGTCTAGAACTCAAAACAGATGAGATATTATTAACCAAAAGAGTCTTTGAGCCTAGAAAGCCCCTTCCTTAATTTTAATTTTGATAGTCTCATTCCCATATGTAATTTATGGTTTAAAAAATTGCGGAAGTGGGTGTGTGTTTTGTTAAAATCTCTGATTATGCCGAAACCGGTTTGGCTCAGTGGATAGAGCGTCGGCCTGCGGACTGAGAGGTCCCAGGTTCGATTCCAGCCAAGGGCATGTACCTGGGTTGCGGGCACATCTCCAGTGGGAGATGCGCAGGAGGCAGCTGATAGATGTTTCTCTCTCATCGATGTTTCTAACTCTCTATCTCTCTCCCTTCCTCCCTGTGGGAAATCAATAAAATATAAAAAAAATAAAAATAAAAATAAAATAAAATCTCTGATTAATCTCAGGAGAACGTATTTGTTCACATGTAATGTACATGGTGTGATTAAGTGTGATGGTGGCAGCATATACTCAACTAGCAATCTGGGGAAACCTAGTAGAATTGCATAGTTAGGAGTAACTTGAGGGAGGGTTTGAATGCAATTTGTTTGCCGGTAGGAGTGCTTTTCCTCTCAATTATCATCAAGTTATATTAAAGGTAATTAAACATTTTCATAATTTGTAGTCATAAGAAGCATTTATGAGAGTATTTTTTCATGAAAAAGATTAGTGAGTAGACTGTGATGAAGATACATTTCCGTTTGTAAGGCAGTTTAGTTACATTTTCACCACTGGGGAGTGTTCTTATGTTTTGATGGTAATATTTTTGTAAAATCAATCTGGCAACTTCAGGAATGACCTATCACTTAAATTGAACAGAATCAGGATGATGACGTTTTGGTGTCAGTGCGAGAAGAAGACAAATATCTCAACCAACGTGGTTGTATTTAAACAGGAAAGAAAAACAGGTGTGGGAGTCACTGCTAGAGCAGAATTAACTACAGTCATGGTGCTAATTGCACACTCCAAGCTTAATCTGCAAACTGCAATGCACAATTATTGGAAGAGTTCAAGGACTTTCAACAGTAGTTATTTCTCTTGAAGTGGAAGAGGTTTTTATAAACAGGAACAGAAACATTTCTTGACTCTGGCTTATGAGTTCATTTTTATATTCTGCCAAAATCTGCATTGAGTGCATTAAGTAAAACTTAATCTCTTTAGGTTCGATTCTTTCTATTAAGAAAAATGGAAATAATTAGGAATGTAATCATCATAATAAGTATAATATATTAAAATTACATCGATCTCTAGCACTCCGGATGACTTTATCCACTCCTAATAATCCTAGCTTGTGTTAGACAATGTTGAGCAGGACCACTCTTTTTTAATATGAGAGAAAATGATAAATGTGTGCATTTTATGACTATGCTCTATGTACTGCCTTCCTTTTTATCTGAACTTGAGCTTTGTCATCACTGAATATAAAATGGAGTAGTCCTTTTTCTTTTTATCTAGGGGACACATTGCTGGAAAAATTTAAGGTTTTAATGAACATTTATAGCCAAATTTGTAAAAATAAAAGAGTGCAATGGCTTGTTCATGCCTTGCCTTTTTGTTCTTTCTCTTACAATTGCCAGAAATAGTCATACTCCCAATAAAATATAATTGGATAATTATGTTTTGCAGATTTATAGAAACTCTCACTAGTGTGTCTTAAAAATCAATATGGTCTGCATAATATAGATTTCAAGGCATTTTTAAAAATACCAATCTGTTCATTTTCTCCAGTGAGTTGAATGGTGAGTTATACTGGATGACAGAGAAAAGTGTTTATTCTCCAGAAACCGCTGTAAGAGTTCACTTTGTAGGACGCAAGGATACTCTCTCCTGGGAGCACATCACAGAGCCTAAGAGTGAAGGCTGACGCTATATTTCCTGAGGGACAAGTTTGAGAGCCAAAGCTCTTTTTTCCCCCAAGTCCTTTCCAACTTCTGAGACTCAAAAGATAAAAACAAACCACAGGAAAAAGAAATTATTATGCTCATGTTTCTGTTGGTCTGTACAATCTCTGTGTTTTTCTGGAGTGGACATCACACCCCCCCAAAAAAAACTTCAAGAGGGAAATAATATCTAAAATGGGACTTTTCCCATTTTCGTCTGTGTGAGTCCCTTTTAATGAGGTGGGTCTCTTTTAGACAGCATATATATGGGTCATGTTTTTTTTATCCATTCAGCCACTCGATGTCTTTTGATTGGAGCATTTAGTCCATTTAAGTTTAAAGGTATTATTGAAAGGCACTTGTTTGTAGCCATTTTTATTTTTTGTGCCTGTTTTATTTCTTAGCTTTTTACTACTTCTTTTTACACCAGTCCCTTTAGCGTTTCTTACATCTACATAATGGAATACTACACGGCAGTAAAAAATAAGGAGTTCTTACCATTTGCAACAGCATGGATGGAACTGGAGAGCATTATGCTAAGGGAAATAAGCCAGTCAGAGAAAGATAAATAAAAAATAAAATAAATAAAATGGGACTTTTCTGAGAATTCTTTCATGTAAAGGGCAAGTAACTGTATAAGAATTGTGCATGTTCATACCAGTCTCCAGGGGTCTATCTCTTACTCCCAACTACTCCTCAAACTCAATCATGATGTTCTGGGGCAAGAGAGAGAAGAGGGCGGCTGTCTGGATTGGGTGAAGAGGAGGCAATTTCCTCCAAAAACAACCCTTTATTCTTTAAGACATGGGAAATGAGCAATGTGCCAGGCCCTCTGCTGGGTGCTCAGGAATTGTATGAATGTATTAGGGCTTCCACAATAAAGGCCCACAACCGGGTGGCATGAGCAATAGAAGTTAATTTGCTCACAGTTCTGGAGGCCAGAACCTCCCGATGCAGATGCTGACAGGGTTTGTTTGCTCTGAGAGCCCAAATGGAAGGACCTATTTCCGATCTCTCCCCTGGACTTACTGCTTGCTTGCTACCTCTTTCTGTGGTTGTCCCTCTGTGTGTTCATACCCCAAGTGTGCCTTTGTGTGACCAACCTTCCTCTTCTCACAAAGACCCCCGTTAGAATGGGTTAGTGTTGAATCTAATGGGCTGATACAGGGTTTGTTTGCTCTGAGAGCCCAAATGGAAGGACCTATTTCCGATCTCTCCCCTGGACTTACTGCTTGCTTGCTACCTCTTTCTGTGGTTGTCCCTCTGTGTGTTCATACCCCAAGTGTGCCTTTGTGTGACCAACCTTCCTCTTCTCACAAAGGCCCCCGTCAGAATGGGTTAGTGTTGAATCGAATGGGCTGATTTTATCACCTCTTCAAAGCCCGCCCCCCTCACCCCAGCACAGTCACCTTCTGAGGTACTGGGGCCAAAGAAGGAAAAGACATTTTTTATTGTGGAGTAATATCTGTACACACACACTCACACAAGGACACATTTTCCTCTGATTCAAGGATCTTAAACTCTAATGGTCATATTTTTCGTGGTACACCCTGAGCTGTAGGAACCAAGTGGCATCTGTTCCATCCCCATGCGCACACGACTTTGAAGTAGACATCCACAACGTTTCAAGGTGCTATTAAAGAACCCCGCTCATGCCTTTTGTGTACTTCCTGTTTCTTTTCCATGATGCATTAAACAGAAAAGCCAAATGCCAAAGCCACTGGCAAATTGTGTCTGACTGTGCAAGGTCTCCCTGATGCCAGCTGGTACCCAACCTGGCTCTATGCCAAATGTGCCCTCTTATCTATATGCATGAGGCTCAAGGTCAGCAGCATGCAAGAGATGGCCTCTTAAATGTGCTAATGTTTATTGATTGATTTTAGAAAGCAGAGCCAGGCTACCCTTCATTAAGTGTTCTGTCCGTAAGCAGGGTGGCATCACATAGGCCGAAAGAACAAGATTTCTTATATAACCTGCCCCATTACATAGAGCCTGGCAACAGGTCAGGCAGGGCACCTGGCAAGTTTCCAAGCAGTTCAACTTGTGTAAGCCAATTTGGCTTATAAAAGCATTCCTGTAATCACTTAGTAATTTTCCATGTTACTTGATGTAATTACTGATTTGGGGCTATTAAAGCTAAGGCCGTATGTAAAGTGGCATGTCTACCCTATGGGGAGACAATAACTACCATGTGAAGAAACATTCTTAATACCTTTCCACCGAGCGCACTGGGGAAAGCCGAACAGTCACCTCACAGTTGCAGCTGCGTGTCCGGCTGGAGAGAAACACAGGCAGCTGTCTAGTCAGCTACCCTTCACGGCCACGGCTGAGCAGAATATTCCAGGCCTCATTCCCAATCATATTATCATCAGTTATTTCTGAAGAACCTCTTAGGTGATGTCCACTTCCTCATAAGCCCTCACTCTCCTGGGAAGCACATTGGGGTAATTATCTGCTGTAGGACATGAAGGAAGGCATTGTTTTTGAACATGAGCAAGACATTGAGAACTTTCTATCCTAAATAAAACAGAAGGTACGCAAAGGCACATCAATCCCAAGCCTTCATGGAAATACTACTACTCAAGAATACTATAAGAATAATGGTGATAGTATTTCTTGATAGTTACTAAACTTTATATCAGATAATACACTCATATTCTTTATTCTAAGCCACGGCCAGCTTAGAAAGTATACTTATTTTCCTAAATCGGAGTTTTTGAAAGTTTCCATTTTCATCACTACTCAAAGACTGCTCTTGGAGATACAGAATTCTATAGAAATAGTCGTATGGGTATTTGGTCATTAAGGGATTTTGCCCCACATTTCCCCACATATCTTTGTGTATAACGAAATATGAATGGTAATGCTAGCCCATATGTTTTGAACAATCCTTCTGTGCTATGCGCTATTCTATTGGTTCCGTTTATTATATTAACCTATTTAAATATATTTGATTTAAAATGTCTATAAGTTTGTTAAATTATTTGCAAAATAAGCATCCTGCTTAGATAACCTCTTTGCCGTCTAGATCTAATATTCTGTTGTTTCAAAAATATTTCTATTTATCTGTCTACTTATATGCTTATATGTATGCATGCATTCATGCTTGCATATCAGGTTAAATTAATTATTGGTTTAGTTACAGTTTTCAAATATTTAAAATTTAAGAAAATTTATACTTATAAATATGATGTGTAAAAAATTGTACTACTCTCTATAAAGACATATAATGAGGGGCTTTCTCAAAGGATCACTATCTAGATAAAAGACAAAACACATGTACTTCTAGGGTTAACATTTAAAAATGTAAAGATGTTGTCATAATATCACTAGAATCATGACTGTTAGAGTCATGTTGCCATACAGAGCACAAGTGGCCATCGATTCATGACACATTTGTATCTGTTCAGTAGAAATCTATACTAATTAAAATTTCATTTTTCAAACATTGTTGGTATCACCTCACTTGTTATCAGGACCCACCTCCACTTTCTAAATTAAATTTAGGGTTTGGCTCTAATTCTTACTTTCAACCATTGTTTTGATAACTAATATTTAGTCAATGATCCTTTGCAATTGTTGACTTCCATGATCCCCCTGACCATCAATATCTCTCAACCCCTATATCAGTAATATTACACACAGGACCTTCTCATCCAATTATATTATGCTACTTCTGGGTCTTAAATTTGTTGTCAATGTCTCATACCACATTCCCTCAGTATCTGCCTCTTCCACAACCTCTTATTCACTTAACCCTTAAAATATGCACTACTTCACTGATACATGTATATCTCCATTGTACAGTCCCTCCTATTATTTATTTCTATTTTCTAACCACATATTGAATATTTTCACTTAGGTAACCTGTAGTCCTTTCATATAGCTAAAGTTGAACTCAACTCCCTCCAAAGTTAGAGGCTTTATTTTAAAATTATCTATTCAAGTGTTTTACCTCTGCACTAGACATCTTAGTTTTCTTGCACAGTTTTCATACTCAACAACAATCACCGGTTCTCTACTTCATTCATCATAACTATTACATCTATCTTTACTCTTGCTAAGCTATAATGCCGTCATCTGAGTTCAACACCACTTTGTCTGACTTATTTCATTAACATTCTTACTGGTCTCTGTTCTCTTCCTCTGCAATGTATTTGGCATTCTGTTGTGAGCTTAATCTTCTTAATAAAGTTTTCCACTGCAGAAATCTTCAGTGACCTTCTCCTCTAACCAGACTGTATCTTCATCATACCGTGTACTTCGTCCGTATGTATATTAGCGTTTACATCATCCCACTCTCCTCAAATGCCCTTTCCTTTTTGCTTAATCTATTTGCACTTTACTTACCTTTTGTTCCTTAGCTGAGGCCCATTTCTTCCAGAAAGCTTTCCTGTCAGATTTCACTAAAGGTTCTCTTCTTTAAGTACTGTATTCAGGCTGTAACCCTGTAAATGTTACGTGTGCTTTATATGCATTGGAGCAGACAGGTTGAGGGGCTCTCACTTCTGTTGAGCATCTATTACTAAGTGTCAGAGCTGTGGTTCAAACCAAGGACATTTTCTTTTTATTTTCCCACAGACCAGCGGTTCTCAACTTTCTGGCCCTTTAAATACAGTTCCTCAGGTTGTGACCCAACCATAAAATTATTTTCCTTGCTACTTCATAACTGTAATGTTGCTACTGTTATGAATCGTCATGTAAATATCTGATATGCAGGATGATCTTAGGCGACCCCTGTGAAAGGGTTGTTCGACTGCCAAAGGGGTCGCGACCCACAGGTTAAGAACCGCTGCCATAGACCAATTTATTTAATATAGTCAATGAATTACTTTGGTACTGAAGTATGTCTTACCTTGTCTTGGGGACTACACTGTGTCTCCCCAAAGTTCATATGATAAAATGTTAACTTCCAGGACCTCAGAATGTGACTGTGTTTGGAGATAGGGCTTTTGAAAAAGTAATTAAGGTAAAAAAAAAAAAAAGTCAGATGATTGGGCCCAAATCAAATCTGACTGGCATCTTTGTATGAGAGATTAGGACACAGACAACACACAGACTGAGAGGTGACCATATGAGAACATGAGAAAGCAAT
>NW_006299170.1:591333-596223 GCF_000327345.1 Myotis davidii | reverse complement strand
AGCTAAACCTTGCATCCAAAAGTGACTGAAAATGTAGCTTCTAAAGTGAAATAAGCCCTAGCCGGTTAGGCTCAGTGGATAGAGCATTGGCCTGAGGACTGAAGAGTCCTGGGTTTGATTCCACTCAAGGGCATATGTCTGGGTTGTGGAGCGGGTGTGCAAGAGGCAGCCCATCAATGATTCTCTCTTGTCATTGATGTTCCTATCCCTCCCTCTCCCTTACTCTCTGAAATCAATAAAAATATATATTGAAAAAAGTGAAATAAAAATATAGTCAGTACTTTAAATCCCCATCATTAAATGTTGCTTTAGCTTTATATTTAATTTCTTTTCCTTTAGAAGCAACAGTTAAGTTATGTTAGTCTTTTGTATTCCTTTGAATTTAAATGCCCCTGAACTGCCACAAATACTTAGAAAAAACTCAATGCTCCTTTCCTGGGCTTATTCAAAATCTAGACTAGACAGTGTAGAAACTGTTTGACTGATGGTCCCATTTCTTCCTGAAATAAAGAGCCACTGAGTAGATTAGAAATGTGCAGAGATGTTTTTTCTTTCCCAAGGCTACAACTACTGCTCTGAGGATTTGTATAAACACTCAAAATGTCAAGACTAATTTAAACAGAAGCAAATAACCCTGCTATTGGTGCTGACATCTCTGTCGACCATTTCTTACTATAAGCATCACCTGGAATAATCATTTTATATCTAAAGTCTTAAAACCCATGAATACAATTCATCCTATTTTTTTTATAAAAGTCAGTTTTTAATTTTTAAAATTCTAAAGTTTATTTATTTTTATGATTATAAGTACAGGTTTAAAAGTATAGTCCTAAAATGGGACTTAGCTTTGATGAGAATATAAAAATATTCCATGTAAGCTTATCTCTGCTTTGCTCTGTTTATGTATCTGCTTTTTCCTTTTTATTCTTCAAATAGAAGGATCACAAAGTGTTATAGGATGGATTCCCTGACAAAAATTTCCAATATGGACATTTGTATCTGGAATTTTATTAGATTACCATTCGTGGGGCAGTAAAGAAAGGTGTGTGAAGCAGGGGCAGGAGCTGAGCTGAGACACAGTCACAGTAGCCTTAGTCGACTCTGTGGAGAGCTCTGGAGCCAGGAAGGCCTGCAGAGTCACTGTAAACTCTGGGAAAGGGCTGGGCTCCTACCTCTACCTTGTCAGGTATTGGGTAGGTGCTTCTGGGGGCAGAATTTGGGGTGAAATGACTCTCTCTCACTGATGGCAGTTCTGGAGAAGGGCTCAGTTCTGGAGACTGGTCATCTACCAACATTTCCAGAAACTAGAGGAATGAATGCCTCAGTCTTGAAGGTGAGACATCATGCTTAAAAGCCACAGCATCCTCTAGAGTACCATATGAATTCAATTTCATACATATTGGCCACATTTTTTCAGGTTAATAATTTTAACTGGTATGAGATTCAAGTCCCTTCTTTGAAACTGAGACTATTAATACCCGTCAGGCTTTCTTATAATAATTCTGTTAGGTGAAAATATGAGTGAAAATTATTTGGGGCATGAAGGGTCAGTGCTAAAATATATATTAGCGATGATCTTGGTTCATTTTTTTTATTGTACAACTAAAGAATTGAAGCCTGATATGGGCTTCTGTATATATATTACTGTATATCAGACACAGTTCTCGCAGTTTGTGTTTATTGCTTCACGTAATTCTTATTGTGACCCTTTAAGAAAATAAACTCAAAAGGGTCAGGTGACTAGATCAGAGTCACACAGGTGGGAGCAGGAGACAGCACTGATATCCCGCGTAGTGGTGAGGCATGCTTGCAACCACTAGGAGACATTGGTTCTGGTGAGAAAGTAGTCAAGAAAGGATTGGTAGTCATGTCTTCAGCTTCCTGAAATGTAGTTTATGTAACCCATCCCTGGAGCCCGTGGTAGACTGCAAAGCAGAAAAAGCGAACTGGAAACCAGCGGCAGGACACACCTTGACGTGTGTGACTGCTACTTTTTGTCATTTTTAAAAAATTGAGTTATAATACAATGTGGCTCCACAGCCATTATGTTCAGTGTCTTACCAAGAAATTTAGCACCTATAACTTTATACCACATATAAATTGACTTTATGCAATTACATTCCCAGCCTGTCCTGCTTACGTACTCAAGTTTGAAACCCAAGGTAGATGATGATGATGATGATGGAGGAGAAATAAATAGAAGGAAGTGAAGGAGGTAGAGAAGGAAAATATATAAAAGGGGGGAAATGGGAGACATTTATTATACTGTCAACATTAAGTAAATCAATAAAATAAAACAAATGCCAGTTAATCTCAAACGCCACACATTTAAACGCACACATGTTTACACACACCCACATGTGTGTGCGCACACGCACACACCTCCATATATGTTTGCACTCATATGCACACATACCCTCACACTCTCATACATGTTCCCTTTTTTTTTGATTACTACTCTCTCAACTTGGTGACCAAATAGATTCAGACATGGAGACAAGCTTGTAAGTAGTATTTGAAGAATTTTATTTACTAGTACATTGTATTGTATTATGTTTTCATTCCTTATCATTCTTTGCAAATGAAACCTTTAATAACCTTGAAACAGATTCTAATCTTCTCATCAATGTTTCTGGTCCTCTACATTCTGAGTATTTGGTTGAACTACAATTAATTCTCTTGTCCCTGGAAGTTAAGCATAGCCATGTGACTTGTAGGCCCAGTAAAACATGTGCAAAAGGTAAGTGCATCTTTGAGGCACAAACCTTTAAGATCTGGTGCACAATTCCCCATCTTCCCATGTAGCAGTGAAAACCAACAAATCCAGATGATAGGGCTTTCCTTAGGTGAAGTCCCCAGATGTGGACAGTGTGGAACAGAATTCCCCATGAATATGGCATGTATGAAGTGTAATTAAAAATACACCTTTATTATTTTAAGACACTGAGATATTGGATCATCACCACAGCATTAACTAGACTAGCCTGTTACAGATTCTTCTTATTTTTTAATTATTTTGAAGATCTTTTAAATTATTTTTTAAATTGTAATGCTGTGAACACATTTTTTATTTTATTTTTCAGTTACAGTTGACATACATTATATCAGTTTTAGGTATAAAAACTCATATTCCTATCAAAAGTTCTCAAAACATTGATAGGGAGTCCATTTTATAAAGACACTGACAAGGATACCAGTAAGCCCTGCTGCTCATACAGCACTTCAATTATATGAAATACAATTTGAAATACATAGTTGGCAGCTCTTGAAAAAAAAATTAATGTTTTCAATTACTGAACTCATATAATCACTAATGTATAAAATGTTACAAAATGTGAGCCCCCTGATATTAGGTTACAATTTAAATGAATGAACTAGTCATTAGAAACAAAACATTAATTTCCATGTGAACATTTTAGTAAATTGTTTTTCAATAACTAATTTTAGATACGTTTGTTTCTAAATCAACTGAGTCTGTACTCTGTATGGGAAGCATATATCCTATTTTACAATTAATTAACTGACTTTACCTCAGCAATTCGTCTCTCTCAAGATAGTGAATGAATCTAGTCAGCTGTATATTGAAATGGTTCTGAGCTGGTAATCTCCAGACATTACAAAATATATCGATTATTCCAAAAAGTACAAAGTCCAGTTGAATACATAGTTAAACTTATATTAATGTCTAGACTCTAGTATATTGAGCTGCCATTGGTTTAAATAGAATACCTGTAGATTTAAGCTTTCATATACTAAGTATATGATTTCTTCTTACAGAATACCGAAAGAGCAATAACAAAATAATATGTATTGAACTAATTGCATAAGCAGGGGGAAAAGGACACAATCCAATATCTGGAAAATAGATGTGGTGTCAAATAAACTGCAATGGCTTCAGAAGCCAAAATGCTAAAATGTATCCGCAAGGTTAAAAGAGGTTAATTTGCAGGACTGGGCACACTGCCCTGGTGGACAATGATTTTCAGTAATGAGCCTTCAGAAAAACACCTGCAGATACTTGCTTTGAAGCGTAAAGATGACCTTTGAGGACAGGGTCTCTTCCTTTTGGAGCATTAGGAGTGTGGGGATATGTTGGTCTTTTAGCTGCATGAAAGAACTACTTTGGCCTGAGAGTGGGAAATCAAGGAACTACTCCTCAGAACTCATAATTCCTATATCTGATTTTATTTCTTAAATAAAGAAAATATTAATAAAGCCATTGTTTCTAGTTGAACTTCCTGAGATAATGTATGGAATGACATAGCACTGTATTTAGCATATAATAAATGTTTCTGCTAGATTTGTGAAGAGCTTTGTTAAGTACTGTTTGTACCTGGTTTTTTTTGGCACAAAAGAAGCACACTTGACTGACCACCCGCCCCGCCCCGGGGCTGACATAGTAGTCATGCAAAATGGTTAAGTGAATGGAGAATAAGTGGATGAATACATGAGTACTTGAATTTGTGGGTGAGAAATGAATGGCTGTTGTGTTAAGCCACTGAAATTCTGAAGTTCGTCTGTTACCTCACTAATATTGCTCTGAAATGTACCTAAGACATTGAATAGTAGGAAGAAGACTTTGCAGCTGTCATTGAGCTGATTATCTGAAGGCAAAGCATTGCTATTTTGTGCAAACACTATATAATACGCAGGGAACAGCAATTAGAATCATGAGTCCTTGAATAAGTGAATGGGGCCTGATGGTGTTTACTCAATTTTAAATTGCTGGGGTAGTGATTGAAAAATAAACCCTGCAAAGCACTAGGAAAATTTCACTCCTAGGGCATTAATGACTGACTAAACCAAAAAACTAGGTAAGCAAGAGAGAATTAAGGAAAACAATCTCACAGTTTGTACTTATGGGGAGTCTCCCCCGATGTCTCCCCCCCA
>NW_006299170.1:585819-590948 GCF_000327345.1 Myotis davidii | reverse complement strand
CATTACTTATAACTACCACGAACTCCTTATCTCTTTCAAACAATTACCATGCAGCACAATCTTAGGAATGCATTTTATTACCTGTGTCTGCCTGACTCTAGCAAATTTTATTGGGTTACAATAGTAAGTTTGTAAGGACTTTTTTTTTATTTTTTTCCACCTAAATTTAACCTAGAAAATTTAGTGGAAATTCTTTTAGAGAGTCAGGCAACTGGATATATTAAAATAAGCCTTTGATGGTATAATTAATTTAAATTTCATCAAAATGTGAACAGCATTTACTCAAATATGTAAATTTCCCCATAAGACAGAAACACCAGGTAGAAATGTTGCATGTTAGGCTTCCAAAAATGATCAATCCAATAGAAATACAAGCAGTGTCATGGCCAATCAGGCATCAAGCAGTACAATAATGTGTCTGGTTTTAACTCAAAATGTTATACCTCAGATTCTAGACATCAAATGTATATAGAGTTCACTCTTAAAACCACATTGAATTGAGAATGTGGATGGATATATTTAAGGAGAAATTCCAGACTGATAAGTTAAAGGATGCCAGACAAAGCTGACTTTGCCTCTAGAATATTTTCAGATGCAACATCCGAAAATTATAAAAGGTGTCTGAGTGGGAGATGGTCAAGAGAGGAAAGAAGAATGGCCCTATGGAGTAGGAGAGAAAGATTTTAATACCAGGATGAATTTCTTCTTCTGTAATTCAAAGGGACTTATATACTACAATAACTCAAGTTATAATACTTTTAATATATTTACTGGGACTGATTCTAAAGCAGATACTGTTCTACCTGCTATCTGAAAGGTATAAGACAAAGAAAAATAAGGCAATAGAAAATTCTCTGAAAGAGTTCAGATTTAGTTAGAATGTGTATTGTTGATATAGATAAATAAATAGAAATAAGTAAAGATAATGTTTCACAAAGTAAATTCTTATTCCAGGGGATTCATTGAAAAAAAAAGCGCTATAATCTCTTACAGGGATCAAGGAAAGTTTCAATATAGGAGATGACTGTGAAGTGGCCCTAAAATATTAGAGATTTTATAGCATCCTTTCTTCTTAGACTATGGTAATTTTAACTGAGTTGCACAGATTATTGGAATCATTGCCAGCCCAGTCCAGAATCAATAGTCTATCAGTGGTCGGCAAACTCATTAGTCAACAGAGCCAAATATCAACAGTACAACGATTGAAATTTCTCTTGAGAGCCACATTTTTTAAACTTAAACTATATAGGTAGGTACATTGTTATCAACTTAATTAGGGTCCTCCTAAGGCTTAGGAAGAGCCACACTCAAGGGGCCAAAGAAACACAAGTGGCTCGTGAGCCGCAGTTTGCCGACCACGGGCTAGAGAGTGGCAAATACTCTCTGCTTAACCTGACTCTAGTCAGCACTCTCTAAATCATCAAGGCCCTGACTCTGGGCTCTGTCCTTGGCCATTTTAGTCTATTTTTAACAAGAATTCTGGTGGATCACTTTACAAAAACCTACCAGTCTTGATAACTGATCAAATTCCTCATCTATCACCCTGGATATCTTCTCACCTGGTCTGCCTTTAATAAGAAATCTGTTTAGTTGTTCTAACTAGAATCCCCCTAGCTTAAATGTTTCCTTTTAGTAACTTTTTATCCATGGGACTCCTACCCTGTTCCTTGACTATCAGTGTCCACTTGTCCTTGTATTCTGAGTTGAGCCTAATAGATCTCCCTGATTGCAAAACCCCATCATACTAGTAACTGCAAAATAAAATCTGTCCTCCTATTTTTAACAAGGGTAATGAATGATTTTAACATGAATATTTTCTACCATAACCAGGGAAGCATCATGAATTCCTGGATAGAGAGTCTGAAGAAATGCATTGGTTCCAAAACTTTATGATATTCATCTTATTTTTTTGTTTATTTTTATTTTGGGTTATGTTATTTTTATACTTCTTTAGATAACTGAGATAGTATTTTTGTACTCCATTCCAATTTTTATTTGAAATAGCAATCAATTTATATCAGACATAGCAAAAAAATTAATTCATAGCAATATTTTTTAAATAGCTGTGGTTCAAAAGAGTACAAGATGCATTTTTGTAGCTCAAATAGAAGTTGGGGACATTTTGACAAAGACCTTTATTACAACATTAAAGAGTTGGTGCTTCCTTCAGTAAGATATGTGAGAGCCATTGAAAATTTTAAAGTAGGAGAATGGTATGACTGGAACTAAACTTTAGGGAAGGGAAGGTGTAGTGGGTTTTATTTCAAATCAAAGAGTAAAGTTAGAAGGCTGGGTATGAGTTTGTCATGTTGTAGTGCACTTCGTGAATCACACAAAGGACTCCCCAAGTTAAGAAATGAATTAAGGAGTCATTTATTCAAAAGCCCGCTGCTACAAGGGGGCTTTAGCTCTCCAAACCTTGCAGCCCCGAATGGCAGTAGCATTAGGCTTATAAAGGCAAAACTCACAAAGGAAGCAGTTACATCCCCAGGGTTGGAATGAGGAACTATTTTGCAAAAGCAATTTTATAGAAGCTAAATTGAGCGAAGTTAGTTATCTCTAGAGATTAATTATAGTTTTAGTTCTTGGAGCCACTGAGTCAACGGAAAACATTCCTGGGGCTACTGAGTCAACAGAAAAGTGATTAAAGCAATTAAAGCAATTTTAGTGGTTCTGGTTCTCAGGTACAGAAGAATGTCTTTTGTAAAGAACACAATGGGGTCTACAACAGAATGGGTTGATTTACATGAGTCTCCAGGAGATCAAAATAACTCCCCTATTATTTAAGCAAGCAAATGATTACAGAAGCCAGAATATCAGGGTTAAAATTCAAACAGCAAAGAAGGAGATTACTATGTTTCAGTCAATGGTTCATGTAGGAGGGTTTACAGGGAAGTTACATTCCTTTCTGCAGATTTTCTAGTGCAAAACACTAAGGGACACCATTCACATCATATTCTCTGTGAACGGCACCTTACAATTATGCAATACATAATGTCTTCAACTACATCTTATATCTCGTAGAATATTAAATAGACTTGTAGCCATGATATTTATCTTTGGCCCTTGCCTGTTTAACCATTTGGTAGGTTTCATATCTTCCAGTTTAGAAGCCCTAAAGCTACAAATAGTCCTCCAGGTGGAACCGCAGATGGAGGCTGCTACATCCTTCTTCTGTGGAGCCCTAGATCGCCCACCTCCGATGGGACCTTGGCTGCTGCCCCAATAGACAACTCATTTGTCAGCTGGAAGCTGCCAGGAAGACCAGTGTCCCCTGTCCCCAAATGCAGTTGGGGTTTCCTAATCAAAGGGGGGGACTGAAGGAATTTTCAGGGGTAAAATGGAGAGGTTTAGGGAGATTTAGGAACTAGGGTGTCCATGGGGGAAATCTGTGGGGCTGCAAAGCTGGGAACTGCCACAAGGAATACATTTACAGAATAAGGGGCTGGGAGCTGCCAAAAGGCATACATTTACAGAATAAAGGGAGAGGAAGCCACTCATTCACAGAGTAAAGAGGAAGGCCACAGGGAATAGAAAAACAAAAGGGATAAAATGAGGGGCACCCCATGTGGGGTTTGAGCTCTGAAGCTTCTGTAGAGACCAATCAAAACTATGAGGACAAAAGGTATATCAAAGGGTTAGGTAGAACAAAATAGAAATTAAAAAAATGGGTTTCAAAAAGACAAATGGGGCCAATAATGTCAAACTATATAGAAAGACCTGGAAGGGAGAACATTCAATAAAAGCATTTGGATTAAATAGCTGAGAACTCATTGGTTATCAACAATAGAGTAGTCGTCAAAATAACCATGGCCAAAAGAAGGGCAAAATGATATAGAAACTTGTAAAGATCATTGAGAAAAAGAGACTGTTTTTGAGTTAAAGTATTTGTAGATATGGAATGACATGTATAAGAAGAAAGATAAAATAGGTAAATTAAACAGCAGAAAGTATGAGAAATTTATGGAGCAAGGCGTCTGTCCAAGGAGATGGAAAGGGAGGGGTCAAGGCTAACACAAAGGGATTGAACTTAGTTGAGAAGAGAGACAAATCCCATCATGACAGTACGAGTAGAGAGAATCCATAAAAATCCAGAGGTCTGCAAGAGAATGCATAAAATTTGAGCACGTGTACACAGAATTCAGATACCTCTTGATCTCAATGAAATATGAGAAATGTCTGCTGACATTGAGAGCCTTACAAGAATGAAAGAGGAAAAACTTAGAACACCTGCAAGGGAACATTATTATCTCTTTTATTATCACAAAGAAAGCGGAGGGTAATTCTACAGAAAATGTTCTCATTTGTTTCTAGGACCTTAGCATGTGGTATGAAGATTTGGACAATAAGAATACACTTGGAATTCTAAATCTCTCTTTGCTGCTGCTTCTGCAATGCATCCATGTCCCTTTCTCGGCCAGGTAGACCCCACCTGTGTGTTTTATTCCATTTATCCCTCCAACTCTGAGATCCACAGTCAAAAGTGGATTTTTGCACTATGCATCTTTCCTTTATCCTCCAGGCAGAGCCTCTTCATATTTAAAAATAATGTTTTCTTTATCCCACTGCTTCCTCAAATAATAATGTCAGCAACAATAATAATTTCTAAAATGTACTGAACGCTTGCTTTGGCCTAGGAAAATTAGTCAACGCACTTTACATCTGACTATTTCATAAGCCTCATCGAATCTTCAAGCTAGATGCTATGATTGCTCCTGTCCTCCATGTGGAGACACTGAAGTGCAGAATTATTTCCCTGAAACCCTAGAGAAGCGAGTGGCAGAGCCAGGATACAAACCTCCAAAGTATGAATCTGAGTTCATATGCTTAGCTGTTCTCTCTTCTTTCCTGGATCCCCAACTTCTTGGATAATTTTTTTCTGCTCTCACTGCGTCTACTTACTTTGTACACAATGCCTTACCCTACTTTTTGGCAATGTGTGGTCTGTAAGCTGCCTCCAACAGCATCTCCTGAGGCACTTTCTGCAGCACCATGTGTGTATGGAAAATACAGATTTGAGCCGCACTCCACAGAGTAAGACCTAGCAAGTTCATTTTAATATGTCTACCAAATGACTATTGGATGCCCTAAAGCTTAAGACCATCTAACTTATAAAACTTGTAATAAAA
>NW_006299170.1:579252-585023 GCF_000327345.1 Myotis davidii | reverse complement strand
TATACTAAACCAGAAGTATATGAATTACATCCAAAATATCTGTAAAATTTTAACTTTAGCTACTGATAAAACTCTTGGGTGTGAGTTAGTATAAAGCAAATCTTTAGAATGAATTAGGAAGCAGTAGTTTGGGGTGTGTGTGTGTGTGTGTAGAAAAATTATCAATGTAGTAATGATGCTGCCTTTTCCCCACAAATTTTGTGGGGAGAGAAGTTATATATATATATATATCAACCAAATTGCTCATTGGATTCTTATAAAAGCGTAGATCATGCTAGATAATCAGCCTCTAATTGTATATTTGTAGTTATCTAAATTTCATTTTAGGCCCTATATTCAATAGCTTACTTAAAGATATTATTATAAAGAATCTAGTCAAAAGATATCTATGCTTTTACTTATGTATTTTTTTAATCTAAGAAATACCTCTTCTAAAGTCCTTTCTTGCATCTCTAAATCTTAATGCTTATGATCAGGAAATATAACTTCCTTTCTTTTACTACATGAACTTTTCCTCTTTAATCATAGAATATGTAGAATTAAATTTTTGTATCATTGCCAAACAAGGAAAAGGAATACATTTTAGGTCTGCAAAACAAAACTAGTGGAAAGGAAATTTAGCCTTAAATTTATAGTGCTTTTTTGTTTTAAATTTTAGTCTCTCATTTTGGGGGTTTGAAAAAAAATCTATTTTTAATTAGGAAGTAAAATCCTGTATTTTTCCTACCAACTACAATCATAATAATTGGAAGTTTAGTATCCAGTTTCTGATATGTTGTCAATAATAAATATGATTATAATGATTAGAGGAAAAGAAAAAAAACACATAAAAATAAATAAGGGTTAATTTGAAAAATAATTAAGTAGAATTTTAGAAATAATATATATATAATCAGTTAAATTAAAAATCTAATAAAGCCTGGCTGGTGTGGCTTAATGGTTGAGCTTCGATCCATGAACCCAAGAGGTTGTAGTTCCATTCCTGGTCGGGGTGACTCCAGGGTTGCCAAAGTGATCCCCAGCAGGGGGCATGCAGGAGGCAGCAGATCAATGTTTCTCTCTCATCATTGATGTTTCTATCTTTCTCTCCCTCTCTCTGAAATCAATAAAAACATTTTTTTAAAAAATCCAATTAATACATTAAATAGTTGGCTAGACACAACTAATCCTTTATTTATTATCTTAGACTTTAAAATCTCCTCTTAGATGTTATTTTTCATTCTCAGATTACATGAAAAAAAGAGAATCATTAAATATATAGAAGCAAAATTTAAAATTTTTAAAAAAATAAATTTTATTGAGTATTCCCTACATGCCAGAGGTTTACATAGTTGTCTCTTAACAGCCTAGCTTCAACACCTTGGTCTACATGCTATTTATTGGCCTTTTACAGCAGAGGAACCTGAGACTAAGAAATACTAACAAATCTGTAGTTCACTTACACAAGTTCTGGACCATCTGTTCTAGCCATCCTTTGCTCTTGCCTTTGGCTCCAATAGTTTCAGTTGCTAATTAAACTATCCCAAATTTTTATTTTAGCAAAGACCTCTCTTTTAAGCTCAAGAAAAACATACTCCACTGTTAATGATCATAGTCCCTGGAATACCACATTGGGTTTCAAACTTTGCACTGATCTTTACATTCCCACATCCTACTCCAGCTTCCTATTTGAATAACTGGGAACATTTAACTTCTTCCTTCAGCGCCCATATCCAATCACCAAATCTTCTTGTATCTAGGTTCTAACTATAATTAATATCCAAACAATTCTTTCCACGATGCTAGTTCAGGCCACCAAATCTTTCATCTCAGGTATGACAACAGCTTCCCCATTCTACTTTTGATTTTATTCTCTTTACTTTTCTATAGACAGCAATTTTCTCAAAATGCACCGCGGATTGGATTACTCCTCTCTTCAAAACCATTCAGTCAAGTTCTATAAAGTCACCTTTAAACTATTTATAAAGCCTTCCAGTCTTTAGTCCCTGTTTGGGTCAACAGCCTCACATCTCAGGAAGCCATGGTTCACACCTGGCACGCATGCCAAATCAAAAGCATGCCCACACTTTCTAAGTGTCTGTGCTCGTTTATAGAAATATCTGTAATCCCCCTTCTCTAAAATTTCATCTATTAGGTTTGTTTTACCTGGAACATACCTTCCTGTCCCTCCACTCTCCTTGCTCAGCTCCCTACCCCATGTATCTTGGGCTAAATTCCACTTCTCTACAGGGTTCATCTCACCTTGTAACCAAAATAAGGATTCCACTGCCTGCCGCAAGAATGCCAAACTCAGGAGACAGCTGCTGGGAAAAGGAAAGAGGTTTATTCGAGTGCTGGCATATTGAGAAAATGGGGGACTTTAAGTAACCCATCCTAAGATCTTAGTGCAGATGAATGTTTTTATGAGGAGGAAGAAGGAAAACAGAACAAGAAGGTTGGGGGAGGGGCTGTGGACATGCAGCAGTGTCCTTGCTAGTCCCAAAATGGATTTTCCTGGTCAGGGTCCTTGAGTCAACCATCTGTTTTTGTTTTTTATCAGTGGATTCCTATGTCTGGGGAGTCTGTGTCAGCCAGGGCCTTGAAGGTCAGGCTGCTCCTTAGGTTCACACAGGAACTGAAACTGCTGGATTGTGAAGTATACTAAAAAAAGTTTTTAAACATGTAAGCTCTAGTTTTGAGAGAAAAACCAGGTTAGAGCAACAGGCTGATTTTAAATTTACTAATATTATCGCTTCTCGGCCTTTTGGCTAAGATCAAGTGTAGTATCTGTTCTTATCAGTTTAATATCTGATACATCCTCTATCCGAGGACAAAAAATAAAAAATTACTAAGATTAATATGGGTAGCTTTACATAGGTATGGCGTATTCATTCCCTGTTATAATCTCTCGCTTCGTCAAAAGGTCATTCATGATTGCTAAACTAGGCTAGGTACACTGATATTAGTTTGTCTAATTCATTCATTCAATAAACAGTGACTATAAAGGCAGCATAACAAAATGCTTAAGAACACAAACTCAAGCTAGATATAGAGTCTTAGCTCCTTAGCAACTGTAGAAGCTTGTAGAAGCTATTTAAGTTTCATTTACCTTAGTTTCTCCAGCTGTAAAATGGGAAATATTATGGCACTTGCCTCAAAGCGATTTGGGGTGTTAAGAAGTAAGTTTGAATATACAACAAGTGTCCAACACACAGTATGTAACATGTTAGGTTTTTAATATTATTACTATTTGTTAGGCATAGTGTGAGGCACTCAGATGTGGAGGAGGATAAAACAGGCTAGGTTTAAGCTCTTCTGGAACTTACTATCTGGTGAAATAAAAGAGATACAAGAACACACAAATAATTACATAAATACTAATGTGTTAGCGGCTATGAAATAAAAGCAGAGGGAACATGAAGCCCATGATAGGGCTAGCAACCATAGGCAGAGGCTTTGCTGAGAAAGTGATATTTACTGAGACCTGAAAATTGAATAGAATTCAGTCAGCAAAGAGGACAGGTAACGGTTACAGAAGAGAGGAGTAGCCCAGAAGGAGTTTCTGTGTTTGTCTCTCACTGCTCTCATAATGCTTTTCTTTTCATTATTTGTGTGGTGCCTATTTTCTGACTTCACCCCAACACCATCATTCCCAACAACAAACAATAAAACAACAAAACACACACACACACACACACACACAAACTTAAAGTTATAACCTCAATGACTGCCAGATCCATAATGTCTTGTTTTGTTCCCCAAAATAGACAGAAAATAGGATCTAATTCTTTTTAAATCCATTATAATCCTTAGTTGATAAAATAGGCATCAAACTCTTTAATTCAACAGCTAGTTAAAGAAATGTTTAGACAGAAAAATATTCTTTTTTAAATAAATTTGTATTAATTTCAGAGAGGAAGGGAGAGCAAGAGAGAGGTAGAAACATCAATGATGAGAGAGAATCATTGATTGGATGCCTCCTGCACACCCCCTACTAAGGATAGAGCCCTCAACCAAGGCATGTGTCATTGATCAGAATCAAACCCAGGATCCTTCAGTCTGAAGGTCAATGCTCTATCCACTGAGCAAACCCAGAGAGGCCCAGAAGAATATTCTAGAAAGAGGATATTATTTAATATATAAAAGTACATTATATGTATTTTAATTTGGGAGTATTTCTTACAGCAGCATAGATTTCTCTCAGTAGACATTTCACCAAACTGCTGCAGGCTCTGGCATTATGTTCTTTCGGATCACACTAGCATAGAAGTTTATTTACTTATAGATAACTATCCAGATTGGGCAACATTCATTATCAGCACAGCAAATATTATCAGCAAATTTAACTTCTAAATTGAACCAACTAAGAAAAGATTCCAATTGTCTTCTTTGTCCCCACAAAAAAAAAAAAAAAAAGCTGGCTTTAAAACTGAGTCAGCTGAGATACTGAGTAAAAGGGTGGGATAAAGTTTACTTCAATATGTATTATTAGATAACTAGAGGTTCAGTACACAAAAATTTGTGCACTTGGGGGGGTGTCCCTCAGCCCGACCTGTGCCCTCTCGCAGTCTGGGACCCCTTGTGAGGTGTCTAACTGACTGTTTAGGCCCGCTTGCAGGGAATTGGGCCTAAGCTGGCAATCAGACATCCCTCTGGCAGCCCGGGAGCCCTCGGGGGATGTTCACAGGGAGAGGGCCTAAGCCATTAGTCGGACATCCTTAGTGCTGCTGCAGAGGCAGGAGAAGCTCCTGCCACCACCGCTGTGCTGGCAGCCATAAGCCATCGTCTGGCTGAGTGCACTGTGGAAGCACACTAACCACCAGTGGGCAGCTCCTGCGTTGAGCATCTTCCTCCTGGTGGTCAGTGAGCAAAATAGCAACCAGTCGTTCCTCTGTTAGAGTCAATTTGCATATTACCCTTTTATTGTATAGGACTAGAGGCCAAGTGCACAAAAATTTGTGCACTCGGGGGAGAGGGGGTCCCTCAGTCCCGCCTGTGCCCTCTCACAGTTTGGGACCCCTCGGGAAATAACGACCTGCTGGCTTAGGCCTGCTCCCGGGTGGCAGAGGGCAGGCCCAATCCCTAGGTGCAGCCCCTGGTCGGGCTCAGAGCAGGGCCGATTGGGGAGTTGGGGTGTCACCCCCTGTCATGCACAGAGCAGGGTGATCGGGAGGTTGTGATGCCACCCCCTGTCACGCTCAGGGTAGGGCCGATTGGGAGATCGGGGCACCGCCCCCTTTCACACTCAAGGCAGGGTCGATGGGGAGGTTGCAGCGCCAACCCCTGTCACCCACAGAGCAGGGCTGATCAGGTGGTTGGGGTGCCGCCACTCTCACACTCAGGGCAAGGCCGATGGGGAGGTTATGGCTCTACCCTGTCACACACAGAGCAGGCCCGTGGGGTGCTGGGACAGGGGGGTGGGGCTCGACACCCTGTCACACACAAAACCACAGGGCGATCAGAGGGGTGAGGAGCTCCCCCCTATCAGGCACAGAATAGGGCTGATCAGGGGTTGGGGCACCTTCCCCTAACACAAACAGAGCAGGGTGGATAGGGAGGTTGTGGCCCCGCCCCCTGTCACACACAAAGCCACAGGGCGATCAGGGGGTTTGGGCGCTGCCCGCTGTCACGCTGATCCCGGTGCCAGGAGGCCTCTCAGCTCCGCTGATCCCGGTGCTGGGAGGCATATTACCCTTTTACTATATAGCATAGAGGCCTGGTGCATGGGTGGGTGCTGGCTGGTTTGCCCTGAAGGGTGTCCTGGATCAGGGTGGGGGTCCCCACTGGGGTGC
>NW_006299170.1:577839-578722 GCF_000327345.1 Myotis davidii | reverse complement strand
CAAGCCTCATGTTAGTTTCAAGCTGCCTGGCTGCTGGCCGCCGCCATCTTGGCTGGCAGTTAATTTGCATATCTCGCTGATTAGCCAATGGGAAAGGTAGCGGCCGTACGCCAATTACCATGTTTCTCTTTTAGTATATAGGACTAAAGGCCCAGTACACAAAATTCATGCAGCGGGGGAAGGGGCCCCTCAGCCCGGCCTTCACCCTCTCTAATCTGGGACCCCACAGGGATTGGGCCTAAGCCAGCAGTTGGACATCCCTCTCACAATCTGGGAATGCTGGCTCCTACCCACTCACCTGCCTGCCTGCCTGATCACCCCTAACCACTCTACCTGCATACCTGATCACTCCTAACCCCTCTGCCTGGCGGCCTGATCGTCCTAACTGCTCCCCTGCCTGCCTGATCACCCCTAACCACCTCTGCCTTGGCCCCTGCAGCCAGGACCCAGGCTTCCCTCCCTCTGGCCACAGGCACCCAGGACCACGGGCTGCCTCACCTGGGCCGGCTGTATCTGCAGGCGCCTGGGACTGTGAGCGGCTTCTCTTGGGACTGTGGGCGGCTTTGCCCAGGCCCAGCTTTTTCAGGAAGGACGTTTGGAAGATGTCTGATCTAATTAGCATATTACCCTTTTATTAGTATAGACTAGGGGCCCGGTGCACGAAATTCATGCACTGAGTGTCGGGGGGGGGAGTGTCCCTCAGCCCAGCCTGCCCCCTCTCACATACTGGGAGCCCTCAGGCGTTGACCCCCATCACCCTCCAATTGCAGGATCGGCCCCTTGCCCAGGCCTGATGCCTCTACCAGAGGCGTCAGGCCTGGGCAGGGGACCCTCATTTCCCCCCATCACTGGTTCTGCCCCCACCCCACGCCCGATGCCCCTC
>NW_006299170.1:575249-577051 GCF_000327345.1 Myotis davidii | reverse complement strand
TGCCATTAGTTGGCAGTTAATTTGCATATAGCCCTGATTAGCCAATGAAAAGTTTATCGTCGTACGCCAATTACCATTTTTCTCTTTTATTAGTGTTGTAGATGGTGGGGTCCTATTTCTGTTCAGAGGCTGTCTGGGTTTATGTACACTCATCTCTGAATAATGAAAGGTGTCCTTGAAAAAGAGGGTCCATTTCCTGGTTCCAAAACATTTTGCTGTGGAGTCCCACCACTGAGCAGTGATGTTTCTCCCAGAGAGAATAGTCATGTTCATGGTTTTCTAGGAGTTAGCAAACCATCTTCCCTGCAGGAAACTGGGACAAAATTATAATCTTCAGTCACCATTAAAATCCATCCCACAGCAGAGAGATTAGAATAATCATTAGGTGAAGAGACAGTGATGGTTTGCTTTTATATAACAAGAAAGAAAGAAGGATGGAAGACAGATATGTTAAAACTACTGTTTTATTTTATAAAGAAAATCTATAAATGTAATCAGAAAACTACTAAGAATATAATCTAGATTTCATGGAAGATTCTTAAATTCTTTGTGGGAACGATGGTTTTAGTTTCTGCCCTGAAGTATAGCTGCTCTTTTAAACGACAAAGCTTCCATCTGGTCCATCTTGATTTAAGATGCAGTTTTAAAAATAAAACCACAAGGCAGTGTTTACGGAAAGCACAAAATCTCTCTACTTATCAACCAAGTAAAATATGGGTTAAAACAGCAAGCCAAGAATGACAGAATTTTATACAATGCTAGTGTCACTTTATTTGCAAAAAAAAAAAAAAGTCAAATGTGCCTAACACCTTTAAAATAATTATGTGGCTCAAAAATTATTCACAGAGCTAAATCCGATCTCAGATAATAGCCTCTGGAAAGGCATATGAAAAGTAAATTAACTTGCATAGGCATGTTTGCAGTCAGATATTCGCTCTCAAATGATAGGGTAAGCGAAAGAGATTTTGCTGTGGTAAATCACATTTTCTTCAAGAATATGTATGGGATTTGATAGAATTCAATTTTGGAAGAATATAAAAGAAATAAATCTAAAGCCGTGTCAAGATCCTTCAGTTATATAAAATTACACCTTTGAAATTACTCTTTTCCAGAATGGCAGTACTATCCTTTAAAACTTACGTGGGTTCTCTTGTACAAGCTGATTGTTTTGTGTGTTTTTAAAAATATTTCTCTAATTTTCCATGACTGCTGAGTTGCTTCTGAAGTAGTATTTTTACCAGTTTAAATTGGTTTATAATTGGTTGCATTTTTGCAATTCGGAGGATTAACTGAGCACAGAATAACTTTTCAGGTGTGTGTGTGTGTGTGTGTGTGTGTGTGTTGCATGTATGTTTGTGCTGTTATCAGAACTTAATCATTATTAAAATTTTAGAAATATTTGTTAAAAATTCTATAACAATTTTTATCTATGACAGTTATGTTAAATTTCCTTTCAAATATGCACTCAACTCTTAATTTGTGCTCCTATGACATTCTTCCTACAGTTTTGGGTCACAGACCCATTCAAGAATCCAGTGGGCCCTAGCCAGTTTGGCTCAGTGAATGGAGTGTTGGCCTGAGGATCAAAGGGTCCCCAGTTCGATTCTGGTCAAGGGCACGTACCTCAGTTGCAGGCTCCTCCCCGGCCCCGGCCCTAGTACTGGCTCGCGCAGGAAGCAACCAATCGTTATGTTTCTCTCACATCAATGTTTCTCTCTATATGTCTTTCTATCTTCTACTCTCTCTAAAAATCAATTGAAAAATATCCTCAGGTGAGGGTTAATAGAACAAAAAAATACGAA
>NW_006299170.1:558997-575175 GCF_000327345.1 Myotis davidii | reverse complement strand
TAACCAATGGACACAGACACTGGGGCAGTGGTGCCTTGTCCTAGGGGGTAGGAGTGGCCAGGGAGGGGTCGATGGGAGGAAAAGGAGACATATGTAATATTTTTAACAATAAAAAAATGAATCCAGTGAAAGCCATAGACTCTCTCCATGAATGCATGTGAGCACACACAGACAATTTTATACATAACTAGTTATTTTATGGACTTCCTAAATGCCATCTTCAACATTCTCTTGATATTTTTTTGGCATTCTTTTGATAAATTTTCCTACTTTTAAAAAAGAGTTCCTTTTTAATTCATACATTGACTCATAAAACTTTCATCTGGAAAGAACTTTAGAGATTATCTAATCTGGTATCCGGTTTCCCTAAAGCTCTAAAACAGTAGTTTTCAACCTTCCTAGTGCCGCGACCCTTTAATATAGTTCCTCATGTTGTGGTGACCCCCAACCATAAAATTATTTTCATTGCTACTTCATAACAGTAATTTTGCTACTGTAAACAATATGTAATTATATATGTGTTTTCCAATGGTCTTAGGTGACCCCTGTGAAAGGGTCGTTCGATCCCCAAAGGGGTCGTGACCCACAGGTTGAGAACCACTACTCTAAGAGGTAAGGCAGATTCCTCAAGGATGCACAACTAGGAAGTACCAGGGTTGGGATTACAATGTATGTCTCCTGGCTATTTATCCAATGCTCTTTCAATTAAGGTAGACATGAAAATTCTAAGAATAGACTGCTAGCACTGAGTAAATGACTAATAAAGAAATAAAAAATTAGGCCGAGGAAACTGCAAATATCTCCACTGCTACAAAAGCCATCCTTGTGACTAACAGTGTTTCCCCCTATGATTACACAAACACCAGAATAAACACAGGCCCTGCTTCTTGCTTTGCTGAACAAATCCTGTAGGGCTAAATAGAGCACAGAACTTCCATGAGCTTCAAGGGGACTTAGTTCTTGGTTCAGCTCAGTAGCGAGGTTAAGCAAGAGGAGACAAGAGCCAACACCTTTGAGATCAAAACAGGAAACAAATTGCTATATGACACAGTTAAATAATAAGAAAAATGGGCCCAGCCCTACACACTAATACATGTCTCTGCCAATCTTCTTTAATCTCCGGAGACTTAGGCATCATTCTTTCACAATACTGTTTCTATCACAACAATGAAATCTCTCTAATATCTTCTCGGGGAAACTTGGATACAATTTGTTAAGCAGTAATTGTGTTACCTACGCTATTGATTTAGGCACTCATCCCACAGGGAGCTTAGCTAGTGATGAAATTTGCTTGGGCTGTGTTGCTTTGACATCACTTTTACAGACACATTGCAGTAAAAGGCTTCCACTTCTTTCAAAGAAAGATAAGTGCAAATATTTCTTAGAAAATTAACGTTCCTCAACCAGGAAGCTAGCTACAGGATGCCAAGTTACTTGGCCATTGCACAACAGATCCGTTTCAAGCACAGGTACTTTTAAAATAAAAAATGACAGGTCAAAGACAAAGTAAGACTTGATAATGGAAGAACTCTCAGCCACCTTCCATTTAATCAAAATAAGTCAGATGGCAAAACATTGTAGGTGTTTCTCAAAATTACCTATAATAATAAAGCATAATATGCAAATTGGCCAAACGACTGAACAGCAGAACGACCATCCGGACGACCTTCCGGAGGACAGCACTCTCACATGCACTGGCTCCGGGCCAACCAAGGCAGGTGCAATGCAATTGGTCGGGGGGGCTCCGCCATTGCCCCATGATCGCCCCGCAGAGGGAGGCCCAGGTCTCTACTCCTAGATAATAAAAGCCTAATATGCAAATTGTCCCCTTTACCAGAGTCAAATGCTCGCTATAATGTGCACTGACCACCAGGGGGCGGTGTGGAACATGCCAGGTGTCTGCAACACAGCGTTGGCATTGCAGGCACTGACAGCCCTGACAAAAGGGGGATCATAGTGGGATGGTGCAAGCAGGGTCCCAATGGCCCTGCAGATGGTGACCAGAGGCCGGCAGGCCCTGATCACCCGAATGGGGCTCGGCCCTGGGCTGGGATGACCGGGCCACAGCCGCTGGGACTGCAGGGGCCGGTCTGGAAGAGAGTGAACTGCCCGCCCAGCTTCTATGCAGTGTCACCTGGTGGCCCAGAGGCCCACACTGCACCCCAGCCCATGGCATCGGCTGTGTTCACCACATCTCCCCAAGGGGACTCAGGCGCCATGACTCAGGCGGAGGAGAGTGCACAGGGGCCTAGGGCCCAGGTGCTGCCCAGTGCCCAGAGGTCAGCTGGGACCTGCCCTTCCACGCCACATGCTCACGCTTTGATCGCTGGCCAAGTTTGCTCTCACTCCCCGGGATGCACCGCGCTACTTCTTCCGGGTGAGACCGGCCACAGCCGCTGGGACTGCAGGGGCCAGTCGGGCTCCCTGTAGGTTCGTGCAGGAGTTGGTCTGGGAGGCCGGCTGGAAGAGAGCAAACTGCCCGCCCAGCTTCTGTGCAGTGTCACCTAGCCAAGTTTGCTCTCACTCCCCGGGATGCACCGCCCTACTTCTTCCGGGTGAGCCGGGCCACAGCCGCTGGGACTGCAGGGGCCGGTCTGGAAGAGAGTGAACTGCCCGCCCAGCTTCTATGCAGTGTCACCTCCGCCCAGCTTCTGTGCAGTGTCACCTAGTGGCCCAGAGGCCCACACTGCACCCCAGCCCATGGCATCGGCTGTGTTCACCACATCTCCCCAAGGGGACTCAGGCGCCATGACTCAGGCGGAGGAGAGTGCACAGGGGCCTAGGGCCCAGGTGCTGCCCAGGGCCCAGAGGTCAGCTTGGACCTGCCCTTCCACGCCACATGCTCACGCTTTGATCGCTGGCCAGGCCTAGGGACTACACCTGTGCACAAATTTCATGCAACAGATCTCTAGTGTAAAATAACTGAAACCAGTGAAATCTAGATATGGTGGTTCTCAAATGTAAATGAGAGAGCCACCAATATTCTTGTTCAAAATCAGATTCTGATTCGGTTGGTCTGGGCTGGGCCTGGAGTACCTGCATTTCCAAAAACCTCCTGGGGACTGTTGACCACACTTTAAAAATAAAATTTTTTTTAATATGTTTGTATTGATTTTTTTAGAAAGAGAGAGAGGAAAACATTGATAGACTGCCTCTTGCATACTCCCTACTGGGGATTGAGCCTACAACCCGGGCATCAAACCAGGAATCAAACTGTTGACCTCTTGGTTCATAGGTTGATTCTCAACCACTGAGCCACACCGACTGGGCAGCTGCTGACCACACGTTGAGTAGCAGGGCTTAAGGTGGCTATGGTCAGCCGTGGGCAAACTACAGCCCGCGGGCCGGATCCGGCCCGTTTGAAATGAATAAAACTATTGAAAAAAAAGACCGTACCCTTTTATGTAATGATGTTTACTTTGAATTTATATGAGTTCACACAAACACTCCATCCATGCTTTTGTTCCGGCCCTCCGGTCCAGTTTAAGAACCCATTGTGGCCCTCGAGTCAAAAAGTTTGCCCACCCCTGGCTAAGATAATGATGAAACTTTGTTTTTTATGAGAACTGATGTTTACCAAGTACCCACTACATGTCAAGCACTTAGCCCATATTCTGTTCAACACATAGAACCTGCCTGAGGAAGATATCATTGCCCTCATTTTATAGATAATTAAAATGAAGCTCACAAGGAAAAAAAATACATGCAGATAAGATAAAATGTCACAAATGGGTAGAACTGGAGTCTGAAATTAAAGTTGTCTGGTTCAAAACCTTTTCATTAATTTATTCATTAAACTTATATGAATGGAATCCTCACATGTGCAAGACAAATATCGTGGAGATAGAGCAGATATCGGAAAATAGGTCTGAACTCACGGAGCTAATGTTTTAGCAGGGAAGACAAATTAAAGCAAACAACTCCTCAATTTGTTTTATAATATGTTAAATCCAATAAAAGAAAGGTCAAGGTGTTATGAAAGATTATAAAAAGAAGGACTGGCCTGCCCTAATATGAGTTAAAGTAAAAAAAAAAAAAAGGCTCCCCTAAAGAAATGCTTTCTGAGTTGAGCTCAGAAAGATGAGTAAAAATAATTAACTAGGTGTTAGGTTTGGCAAGGAGATCAGAATGCATGCAGCAGAACGGGTCTATTTAGGTAAATTAATAATATGTACAAAACCCAGGGAGGAAAAAACACACTATTATGGATAGAGATAAAGGGCCTGAAATTGGGACTGGTGAGAATGGCACCAACCAGATTATGTGCAGTCACGTTGCTTTTTATTTTGTTAATAGTAGTGGCCTTTGATTATAAAGAAAAGCGTAGGAGAGTTTTAAATGGAGACCAAGCACCATTAACGTAATAAAGAACACTCTGTTGGCTGGTTGGAAGAAGGCAAAAAATCCCATTGAAAAAGACCCATTAGGACTCAGGTTAAACCTGGATGTTAACAGTAGAGATATCAAGAAGAAAATAAGTTCCTATGTAATTAGTAAAAATCTATTTGTTTTTCTCTAATTTTCTATCATTAGAAGTATATGATAAACTACCATACCTGAGTAGTCATATCATCACATTTTTATAACATGAAATAATATTTTTAAAATTTTACTCATTGTTTAGACTAAAGAAAATGTCACCGTTAAAACATCAGACATGCCCATAAAGTCTTGAGTAAGGCAGAATAAATAAGTCAGATACTAATAGTCAATACATTGACGTATGTATCTATGTTCTATTACACAGGCCGCAAGTTGAGGCAAAACAGGGGGTGGGGAAGTAGTTCGGAAATTCTCATTATAAGCAATTGTCTATTTTGCTTTCAACTCTCCCTTTTAACTTTGGCTTTGTGTAGATAGAATCCATGATAATCTGGCCCAGTGAATTGTGCTTGAAACAAACTAAACATCTCCTAAATATTAAACTAATAGAAATAAAAGAGTAAAACTGTGAAGCAGAAAGATAGAATCTTTAAGGAAATTTGCTAATTTTCTACAAGAAATTTTCTCTTCCTCCTTCTCTGTCTGCTTCTTCTTTATCCTCTCCCTTTCCCCTTCTTAATCCTCTTTCTCTTCCACTTTTTTTTTTCAAGTTTTCCAGTTGGTCAAAATTACACTCATGAAAATATTGATGACTTCACAGACTATTGAGTGTTTAGTGTTGAAAGAGTTAGAGCAAAATCAGACACTTTTCATAAGGCTACGGTTGAAAACATTCACTCCACATAAATGCTTTGTTTTCCTATTTCTTAAGGTTTTTATATTTTACCAATAAAATTTTAGGAACTGTTAATATGTCTACAAGAATGTTTCATTCAAAGTATCCTTGAAACTGTTAACACCATTAGGAATCACAACTTTCTTTCTAGCCTGTCACCCTATAACAGCAGTGGGCAAAATACCGCCCGCGGGCCGGATCCAGCCCGTTTGAAATGAATAAAACTATTGAAAAAAAAGACCGTACCCTTTTATGTAATGATGTTTACTTTGAAATTATATTAGTTCACACAAACACACCATCCATGCTTTTGTTCCGGCCCTCCGGTCCAGTTTAAGAACCCATTGTGGCCCTCGAGTCAAAAAGCTTGCCCACCCCTGCCCTATAAAATGGGATATAAATCTTGAGTTTCCTGTTTGGGTAATTCTTACTGTTTATTATGTTGAGCTGGGAGGGTATTTGGATAGTATCTTTTCCAGCCTCACTTTCATACTTGAGGTATAAATTTTATATTTTCCAATTACCTCACATTTTTTTAGTATCATGCAAGACACACGTATTTTAGTTCTCATAAAAATACTAGTGTGATAGTTTTATGTATCTACTTGGCTAGGCTGTAGTCCCCAGTAATTCAAACACTAAACTAGGCATTTCTATGAAGTGTTTTGTAGATAGTATTAATTTAATAATAAATTCACTTTAAGTAGGGGACGTTATCCTAGATAGAGGGGATGGGCCAGATTCAGTGAGCTAGTAAAGCTGAGGCTTCCATGAAGAAGAAAGTCAGTTCCTGGACTGCAGTCTGAGGTCATGGCCCCGAGTTCTGGCTGCTCTTCCTGAGAGCCTACCTTGTGGACTTGGGACATGACTCCCGGGCCCCAACAACCATGTAAACCAAGTCCAAGTTATAAATATGTTAATATATATCTCCTGCTGATTCTGTTTCCCTGGTTCAACCCTACTGATTCAAATAATAAAATGTCATAGGTTTATGTTCAGACAATGCAACCATAGATATAGATCTGAAATGCCTAGTAATTCTCTTACATTCTTCAAGCAAGTTTTAAAGATACTTCAAAGGACTTACTATGAGTAAGGGACTAGATTAAACATTATAGCATGTGCACAAACTTCAAGGTTTTATCAACAAACATAGTACCAGGAAAGAGTAAATTAAATGTCTTGAAAGAAGAGCATAGCACTATAATTGTACAATGAACAATTTGTCAAAATATAGAGTTATTAAATAGTCAAGTAGAACCTGGGCTTATAACTATTATTGTGGGTTATTTGATTGATTTTTTTTTGTTTGTTTGATTGGAAGTTTAGGAAACATGTCTATTTCTCTACTAAGGACTCATTTTTAAACTTTCAAATAATTGGCAATTTCAAACATAAGATGAAATAAATTTTAGTTCATGCAATAGTCAATGTCTAAGATATTGACCCCCAAATGCATATAATACATTGATCAACTCCTCTTTTCATTTGGAAGTTTCAAAAGATGTAGGCCTAGAAGATAACATTTGACATTCCCTTTGATTAGTGAGATTGATGAAAATTTAACAGGCCAATAGAGATTTCAGTTCAAACTATCAACTAATTAAGTCATATTTCATTTTTTTTTAAAGCAGAGAAGTAATTGAATCATTTAAAAAATCAGAACTTACTAGTGTGGCTTCTAGAAAGTAGCCATTGCACAGTCATCTGTCATCAGACGATATATGGCATTATTTGCAGCAAATATCCTAGACACTACAGAATTCAGAAAAATAAATTGTATGATTGATTTCACTATGTCCCATATATTTTGGATTGTTGTGTTTTCATTGTCATTTGTTACCAGGATGTTGTTGTTTTTTTCATTTCTTCTTTGATCTCTTTGGAAACTCATTTATTATATAATAGCATGCTATCTAGCCTTTATGTGTTTGATTTTTTTATTGTTATTATACTTGATTTCTAAATTTATGCCATTGTGGTCTGAGAATACCGTATGCTCGATATGATTTCAATTTTCTTGAATTTGTAGACTTAACCTGTGTCCTAATATGTGGTCTATCTTTGAAAATATCCCATGTGCACTTGAGAAGAATGTATATTCTGTAGTTTTAGAGTGAAATGTTCTGAAGATGTCAATTAGTTTCATTTGATCTAGTGAGTCAATTAGGATTTCTGTCTCCTTGTTGATTTTTGTCTAGAAGATTTATCCAGTGATGTCAATGGGGTATTAAATTCCCCTACTTTGATCATATTGTTGTCGATCTCTCCCTTGATATTTTTCAAAAGTTGTTGGTTTTGTTTTTTTGTTTTTTAATGTTTTTGGTTGCTCCTGAGGCAGGGTAGAGCCCTGTGTCCCTCTGGTGCACACTTGCAGTGTGGTCCTGGGGCCTGGGTGTAGCACTGGGTGCCTCGGGCTCACAAGGTCAGCACAGTTGTGGGGCCTGCAGGGAAGGGGCATGGAGTCTTCTGGTGTACATTCATACTGCATGGCCCTGTAGCGCAGGGCCTTGAAGCAGGGGGTCCTGGAGCCTGGGTGGGGAAGCACAGGAGGTCTCTCTGGCCTGCGCTCACTGGGGATGTCTGGGAGCCTGCAGCGAGGTAGCACACCACTCACTGCAGGGGTACAGTCGTGGTGGCCCCTTGTGAATTATGGCTGGTGAGCGGTGTCCGAGGCCAGTCTGGGTGTTGGAGTGGTTGTGCTCCTGGCCTCTGCTGTTCCCTCTTTCAAGATGGTGTGGGCTCCATGCCAGAGCCATGCCCAGCCTGGGAGTGCCAGTGGCAGTAGCAGGAGCTTTCTGTCCAGTAGAGCCTGATCCACCGGTCATCAGGACTCCTGCGAGATCCAGGTGTCCCTCACTCATCCACACACACATGCATACATTCCCCTCTCACTCCTTTACTCACTCACACTCTCTCCCTCACTAACATCCTTCTGGCTGCCATGTTGGGATCCTCCATTAATAGAACTCTTAATAGCATATCAAATCCATAAAATATATGCTTTTTGTTTTTGATTTCTCCCAAAGAAAAGTATATAATATTCGAGTTAGTGTTTCATAGGTGTAGGATATATTTTTGGTAATATATATTGCCACATGGAATAATATAATTATAATATAATTATAAACAATGATGAAAACATAGTTTTTTAAAATAGCAAAACTATATTTCTTGCAAATATTACTTCACTTTCCAAATGTTTAGCCAGTTAGAAAAGAGTGTTCTGAGGGATCTCTGATTTCAACATTCAACACCAGTCTCTTCCCAATTTTTGCCATCATCAGTATTAATGTAGTGTTTTATATATGCAAAGTTATTTCAAATGAAGGAAGCTGTATCTGGTGTTATTTTAACAATATTTTAAGGCTCTTTTGTGTAAATTCCAATCCCTTTAATAATGGTCCTATCTCTGTGTTTTCTTCCTTTCTCCATCCCACAATCCCAGTCAACCATCATGGATAATTGAATGCCCCCAAGACAGAAACATACATGAATACATGCAGTTTCCTTCTATTATCTTATTCTTCACCACTCTTCATATCCTTGTCTCTATTCTGGCCATACTAGTAGGTCGAGAATTAATTCAGTCCCACTGTTCACTCCAAATCATTATTTCTGCCTCTTTGAGTATTTAAATTCCCCACCATGATATCCTCTCCCACATATACAGTTTCCCTGGTTAACATCTAATTCTTCAGGCTTTTAGCCCACTCATATCTGGTAGGATTAGGGAGTTACACTGACCAGAAAAAGTATAATGGTCACTTCTCAGAGATTACAGTATCATCCTGTAAGCACACTATTTACATAATCTCTTTCCTTGATAATTTTTCTCTCTTTAGTTCTTTGAGAATTTGAACTATCTTCTTCATTGTTGGATACCAATCTTATTGTTTAGCATATAATAGGCTCTCAAATATTGTATCAACAAATAAATGATTCCTTTATTTTATATTAGGAAGCTGAGAATAACAAACTCTTAGCTTTATTCAAGAACTTCAAAATAAGGATTATTATAGAGCTTTGTGGTATAATGGAATCAGGACTGCACTGGGTATAAAGCACATTTACTTTATTCTTCCTCTTTTAAAAAAATTATCTTTATTATTGAAAGTAATACAGATGTCCTCCCTTTTTTCCCAGTTGACCCCCTCCACCCTGCTTTCGCCCACCCCATGCCTTCACCACACTATTTCTGTGTCCATAGGTTTTGCATATCTATATATATAAAAGCCTAAGCGAACATCCGACCTTTCGACTGTCTGATTGGTAGCTATGACATGCACTGACCACCCGGGGACAGATGCTCAATGCAGGACCTGCGGAGCTGTGGTGACTTGGCAGCTGTGGTTCTCAGGTGACACACCTGAAACCACAGAGGAGAGAGCCCAATCCCGGGGTACTGCCCTCTCGCAATCTGGGACCAGTCCGGGGATGTCAAAGAGCTGGTTTCAGGTCAGAGGTGGGCAAACTTTTTGACTCGAGGGCCACAATGGGTTCTAACTGGACCGGAGGGCCAGAACAAAAGCATGGATGGAGTGTTTGTGTGAACTAATATAAATTCAAAGTAAACATCATTACATAAAAGAGTACGGTCTTTTTTTTTTTTTTTAGTTTTATTCATTTCAAACGGGCCGGCTCCGGCCCGCGGGCAGTAGTTTGCCCACGGCTGTTTCAGGTCGATCTTTGCAGGCCAGGCCTATAGTATGCATATAAGTTCTTTGGTCAATCTCTTCCTGCCTCCACCATCCTACTCCCTTCCTTCTGAGATTTGTCAGTCTCTTCCATGCTTCCATGTCTCTGGATCTTTTTTTTCCCCTCAGTTAATTTTGTTCTTGTGCCAATGCCAGTCTGGTTTGATTACAACAGCCTTGTAATATAATTTGATGTTTAGTATTGGGATCCCTCCTATTTTGTTCTTCTTTCTCAAGATTGCTGCAGTTATTTCGGTTTTTTAATTTTTATTTTTTTTGTTTCATATACATTTTTGGAGTATTTATTCTAGATCTCTGAAATATGCCATTGAATCTATAGATTGCTTTAGGTAATATGAGCCTTTTATGCGACTGACGCGCTGCCTGCTGCACTAAGAGGGCCACTTATAAGCCTTTTAACCGTTTGACTGCTAAGGAGCGCTATCGCGCTCTTCTTATGTTACTCCAAAAATGCGAAGAGCGAGATAGCGCTCCTGTTTTTTTGGGTTTTTTTGTTTTTTGTTTTTTTTTTTTATGCCAAGACTGCGGAGAGCGTAATAATGCTGCTCCAAAACACTAGAATTTGTATAAAAAGTGTTTTACATTTTTTCCCATACACGCGCAATTAGTGCCGCAGTTTTGGCATATGTCCGAAAAAATATGTTAGCAGCCAAATGGTTAATGATGTTAATCCTTCCAATCCAGGAACATGATACATACTTCCCCTTGTTTAAACCTCCCTTTATTTCTTTGGTCAATGTCTTTTAGCTTTCTGAGTATAGGTCTTTACCTCCTTTGTTATGTTTATTTGTAAGTATCTTAAATTTTTGTTGCAATGGTAAATGAGTTTTGTTTTTTGTTTTTTTTAGCTTCTCTTTCTGTGAGTTCATTATTGGTGTTCATCCAGCCATCTATTTCTGGATGTTGATTTTATATCCTTCTACTTTTCCAAACTCATTATTTAAATCTTGTAGGTTTTTGGTAGAGTTTTTAGGGTTTTCTATGTATAATATCATGCTATTTATGAACGAGTCTCACTTCCTCCTTTACAATTTGGGTGCCTTTTATTTTTTCTTCTTTCTGATTGCTGTGTCTAAGACTTCCAGTACTATGTTGAATAAGAGTTGTGAAAGCAGGCATCCCTGTCTTGTTCCTGTTCTTAAGGGAAAGGCTTTTATTTTTTGACCATTGAGTATTATGTTGGTTGTACATCATATACGGCCTTTATTATGCTGAGGTATAATCCCTCTGGTCCCTCTTTGCTGAGGGTTTTTATCAAATATGTGTGCTGGATTTTGTTGAATACTTTTTCTGCATCTATTGATATAATAATAGTATTTTTGTCTTATCTTTCTTTTGTTTATCTTATGTATCACATTTATTGATTTATAAATAATGCACTAGACTTGCATGCCTGGAATAAATCCCAATTGGTCATGGTGAATAATCTTATTAACATATTTCTGGGTCTGATTTGCTAATGTTTTGTTGATGATTTGGGCATTTATGTTCATTAGAGATATTTGTCTATAATTTTCTTTCTTTGTATTGTCTTTTTCTGGGTTTGGAATTAAGATAATGCTGGCCTCATAAAAAGGGCTTAGAAATTTTTCTTCCTATTGGATTTTTTTGAATCATTTGAGGAAGAAAGGTGTTAGTTCTTCTTTGAATGTTTGGTAAAACACCTGTGAAGCAATCTCATTCTTTTGATTCAGAATTCATTCCAATATGTCCAAGATTGTCTGTTCCTTGTTTCATAGTTATACTTCTTTTAGAAATTGTCTTTGTGTATTGTCTCCTAATCTTCACCTCCAATGTATTCTTCCGTCTGCTGTAACCTGGCTTCTATCGCTCTAATACACTGAATCTGACTTGAAAAGTATCAGAATGAATCTTGATCAACATCCCCACTTACTGAAAGAAATATATGCTTTCTTTGGCTTCATAGGTACCACAGTTTTCTATTATCTTTACATCATTTATTTCTCCCCGTTAGTCTTCTTTCTTGGCCTCCTCTCTTCCCAAAGTCTAATGTGGCAGATATTATGGTTTTGGCCTGAGCCCCTTTTTGTCTATCAGTACAGACACTCAGATGTCCAAATCCCAGTTGACATTTCCACTTGGTACTGTCATGGTATTCTCAAAATTAAGAAGTCCTCCATGCACCTGATTCCCACACATTCTTATCCAATTCAGTAATTCCATAAAACTAGAATCCATCCCTTTCCTCTTTCAAAACATTTATGTAATCCATCAGTAAATCCTGTAGATTCTATCTTTTAAAAATATCTTGAATGCAACAATATTTTTTTTACAAGTTTCATAACTACCAACCTGGTCTAAATCACCATGTACTTTCACCTGGATTACTGCAATAGACTCCTAACTGAACTTCTCATTTCTGTTGATGCTACTCCTTAATCTCTTTTCAATAACAGCTAAGCTGGAGTAATCTTTTTTAAGAAAGTAAATAGATGATTCCTTTTCCTACTTCAACCCTATAAAAATTTTTAGATTACCTTTAAATTATAACGTTTAAAAAAGGTATTTCATGGTTTACCACTAGCCCATACTCAAGACACTAGGTTAGATGATGCTACACCTTGACCACTCTATTTTAGTTACAGTGACTTCTGCGATTTTTCTTGAACAGACCAAGTTTTTTTTCTGGCCTCTTGATCTTGCTGTTTCCTCTGCCAGGAAAGTTCTCTTCATTTCCTCAACATGGTCCGGCATTTCTCAGTCTCGAGAACTAAGAATCTATCTGACATGACACTATCTACTTCATTTTTGCTCTCCTTATCCTGTTTGCTTGGTAATTATCTAATTTTTACTTCTTGCTCGTTATCTATTTTTCATCACCATCCACATGGAAACAGTAATCATATTTGTGATCATTATGATAACAATTCAGTACATGCATTACAGGCACTCATTGATTGTTTTTGACTGATTATATAAATGAATATTACTAAGTATGTGTGTGATCCTTGTACCTCAGTTTTGTCATCTGAAAGTGAAAGGACTTGGACTTGATCATGCATGAATTACTTTCTACTTTTAAAATTATTTGAATTTCTGATATATCGTTATTGATCAAATGTTTATTTGTATGACATAGTGTACATAACACTTAGAAAAATGGTTAGACTTTAACCCAAAATCGAAATCTTTAAGAAAACAAGATTAAAACTGATTTTCTGGGGCACTTTTTCTAAAAAATATATTAATGACCATGAAAAAATAGGAAAGAAAAGCAGGGAACCAAGGCCACAAGTTTTATTTTATTTGAATTGTGTCAGTTTTCTTATATTGTCAAAATATTACCTTGTAAAAATTAATGGGTACGCCAGTATACAACTATTTAATTTTGATGAAAACCAAGTATTTCAAGGTCTTTGAAAAATTATGCTTCACTTTTTTTAAAAAAAAGAAATGTCCAATATTCACAGGGATGTAAACTTACAGCACAGGAAATGAAGTCAATAATATTGTAATAATTGTACTCACTTGACACCACACATTATAATAACTATGCATGGTGCCAGGTGGGTTCTAAACTTATTGGGAGTATCACTTCATAAGTTATGTAAATGTCTATCCACTATGTTGCACACTTGAAACTAATACAATATTGAATATTAACTGTAATTAAATAATTTTAAAAGTAAAATAAAAAGTCCTAATTTTGGCACCACATATAAAATTAACTTTCTTTGAGGGATGGCATTCTTAATTTGAAACTGGAAATGTTTTTTCTACCAGAAAATGTTTCAGTTGTAGTCTTACCAGTCACTCATGGCTATCTACCCAACATCCCTCTTCACCAACCGCTTTTTCTTTTTTCTTATTTTCAAAACAGATTTGTTCAGTGACCTCCCCTCCTGCACATGGCCGAGCGCTTTGGAGGAGGTGGAGTGCATCCTCTGACAGTGGTCCTGACATAGCTCAGTGGTCTATCGTTAGCCCATCCCCTTGGCAGTGACTGGTTTGGTCATGAGCACTTGATTCAATTCCAGCTAATGAAACGTAAAAGACCACCATGTGGCTTCTGCTAAATGTGTAATTACTCTTAAAAGGAATCCCCAAAAGGAAATGGCTCCTTTTCTCCCATTGGCTTCTTTCCCTTCCTGGGAACAGCTGTCTCCTGGAACTCTGCAGCCACCCTGCAGAACCAGGGGCACTATTCTGAGGGTGAAGCGGACACTTCAGGGATGGCGACACAGACATGCAAAAGCCCGGTTCCTCCAGGGTGTTCCTGGATAAGACACTTCAATAAACATTTTGCTTTTAATTTTAATGTCCATTTTTTAAAATCTGAAATAATATTATAGAATTTTCTTATAACTATTATGGCAAATCCTATTTAATATGTGTAAATATGGCAATTACAACTTCTGTTTAAATATGAATTCAGTCACATTAAAGGTCAAATTAAAGACTGCTGAAATGTCTGAATTAAAAAACAACAACAACAAAAAACAAAACAGAAAATACTTCATCTACAAATAGGGCAATTTTTGAGTATTTTTTTCCATGAGTCAAATGATGCTATATTGAGCCACTGACTCACACCACCTCATGCCATTTTAATTATTACCCCTTATATTTACAAATAACTGGAAAGGAGAAGAGAGAAATGTAGACCAATGTTGCCCAGTTGAAATACAATATGAGCCACATATGTGTGCCACACAAGTGATTTTAAATTATCTAGTAGCCATATCTAATAAATAAAAAAGACACATAAAAATAATTGTAATGATATGTTTTATTTATATACAAAAATATATCATTTTAACCTGCAATCAGTATAAAAATTATTAATGAGAAATTTTATATTTTTATTTCATAATAATCTTCAAAATCTAGTGTGTATTTTATAGAGCATGTCAATTTAGAAATGTCATGTTCTCAGTAGTCACATATGGCTAGTAGCTACCAAACTGTACAGCTCAGTTTTACAAGGATAGAACAGAATTATGATAACTGAACCACATATAAATGGAATTTGTGATAACAGATTACTCTCTCTATTAATTCTAAGCTATGAGGCTGAAACATAGCATACGTAACATCTTGAGAGTAGATCCAACAGATCTGCTGACATGCAAGTGGGGTCCCTATATACTCTAATAATAAAAGCTTTTCACTATTGAACTCCTTCTTGCTCCTGACTTTTGTGTTATATTTCACAGCATCTTATGTAGACAGGACCACGTATCCCACTGATAATCATCCCCTCTTCTGTTACAGGGTAGAATTTATTTTCTTATATGAAAACAGTGGAATTTGCATCAATTGTAAATTAAAGAGATGGATTTATTTAAAATGCCTTTGCCTAGCATATAATAAGCTAACCACCGAGTTATTTTAATGGATCAAGAAATGCTCACTCTTGGTGCCTGAGGACTTCTAGGAGCTAGAAGATAAATGATGGGGAAAAAATGACTATAAAATGTGTTTTTAAGTTTGGGAAACTTGGTCATTTGTCTCTCTCTTTCATACTTCTCTGCCTGTGGCTATTTTCCTGCCAATCTGTCTCCAGTGCTCAAGAATTATAGCTCAGCTGTTAATTACAACAATAAATCTAAGCTCGTGATTATTTGTGCCATGTACCCACCCATGGTGGCACTTCCTTGCATAAGAAGAATATGTAACACAACCAATAGAATCTGCTCTCTGACATAAAACAAGCAGGCAGGTAGTGTTTCAAGCCATTGCCTGTAAACTGGACTTTAAAAACTAATAATGTGGAGGAGGATACACAAGGTAAAATATCTAAAGTATCTGACATAGTGTCTGGCACACTAAAATACATTAGTTTCTTTTCCATATTTCACATTTTCTAAATGTGTTCCTTTATTTAAAAGAAAAAGGCTGTATAAGATATAAAAATGAAGAGATAATGAAAGAAAGGAAGTCAGGAAGGGAGAGATGAAGAGAAAGAGGAGAAAGGAAGGAGAGAGAAAGGAAGGAAGGAAGGAAGGAAGGAAGGAAGGAAGGAAGGAAGGAAGGAAGGAAGGAAGGAAGGAAGGAAGGAAAGCCAGGCAAGCAATATGGGAGGGAGAGAGAGAGGAGGGGAGAAAAGGAGGGAGGAAGTACTGTCTGAAAATTCCACCCTTTCAGCTATATATTCTACAAGAGTGTAAGAGTTTCTGCCCTGGCTGGGTAGCTCAGTTGGTATAAGTGTCACCCTATACACTAGAACTGCAGGTTGGCTTCCAGGTCAGGGCACTTAAAAAAATCAACCTGAATGCATA
>NW_006299170.1:547193-558935 GCF_000327345.1 Myotis davidii | reverse complement strand
CTCTCTCTCTCTCTCTCTCTCTCCCTTGTCCCTCTAAAAATAAATAAATAAATTTTAAGAAAAAATGCTCAGCTTCCAATTTCAGACTTTTCTAGCTTTGAATCCTTGAAACTCAATTCTCTCTCATCAGGTTTCCCCTCTGTGAAATGCAGCTAAAAATAGTACTTTCATCATAGTACTGTTATGCGATTAAACAAAAATTATGTGCAGAGTGTACATGACTCTTCCCAGAACAAAGCAAATGCTTGGTTATGACCAGTCATTATTACTCAAAGGAACTGTCTTCTTTCCCAAATACTTCTGCATCACTCTGGGATTCTGGACACTAAATAAGACCCTGAACATTTAAGAGCAATGATCGTGGGCACTCCGTCTCCACTTGCAGAGGGATACAGCTGGAAGCAGTTGCAGCAGAAAATTAGCCATCTGGATGAGGAGCATGATGAAAACAAACAAGCACATGACAAAGCCACGGCTGGTTGGAAAAACCTGATTTAAACGCTTTCTTGCCTACCAGCTATGGAACATAGCCTCCTCTTTTTAGGTTGAGTTGCAGTCAGAATGCACATCAGCTTAGATCTGACCTGAAATGTTTGCTGGAGAAACCTCGGTGCACAAATTATCAGGAAGAAACCCCAAGGAGCTCACTCCATAGCATGTTCTCATGGGGCCAAACCCTGAGAGCCAGTCTATGGAAGAGTCCTGCCGGGCATCCGATGCTGGCTAAGATCATGGCACATTTTAAATCAAAGTGAAATACACTGTTTCAAATTTCACCACAAATTGGCTGCTAACGGCTCTGCTGCTTCCTTCTATCCTCTCCTTTATTCTTACCATCTCTTCTCCCTGCTACGCACACTTCTTGGTTTTGTTCTGGAGGTAGGCTATTCTGTCAAGGTGCTTGCTTAGAAGTCCTTCTGAAATGATGAGAGCAAGGTCTTGCTCCAGAACAAGAGCTGCTGTTTCAAATGGGGTCAGTCCACTGTGCACCAGCCTCGCCTCCCAGAGCCCAGGGAGAGCATCCTGAATGGCATGCTTGACTGATCGTTGTTGCTGTCAGTCTATAAAGGACTTACCTTCCTTTCTCATTATGAGCACCGAGGAGAAAGCTTGAAAATTCTTATACCATTTCTTAACATTCCTGTTTTATTCAACAGAGGGATTGTGTAAAGGCATTTTAATTCAGCTTATGAGCCTCATTTGATAATTTTTTATGTGCCAGCCATCATACTAATTGGGAAGATAAAAATGAAGATGTGGGCTTCCCTAGTAATTTAAAATCTGGTAGTAGTCACCATCAAAACATAAGTACAGTGTAATAAAACAGGGTAAGTGTCACAGTGAAGGTACACAGAAAATTGTGATGTAGCACAGTGGAGATGAGGTGACATGACTGGAAAGAAGTTGGGGTGGTCCTTGTGACAGCTTAAGAATCCACACTTCACCTTGTGGGCATGGAAAATCATGGAAGGATTTTCTCACCATAAAGATAAAATTTTCTTGCTAACATGGGATAACAGAATATTTTTTAATGCAGAACAAACAACTATCTGAAAGTTTAAAAAATAAAAAGTAGCCCTGGCCAGTTTTGCTCAGTGGGTAGAGCCTCGGCCTGTATACTGTAGCCCTGGCCAGTTTGGCTCAGTGGGTAGAGCCTCGGCCTGTAGACTTGAAAGGTCCCAGGTTCGATTCCGGCCAAGGGCATGTGCCTGGGTTGCTGGCTCAATTCCCAGGAGGGCGTGTGCAGGAGGCAGCCGATCAATGATTCTCTCTCATCATTGATGTTTCTATCTCTCTGTCCCTCTCCCTTCTTCTCCAAAATCAATAAAAATATTTTAAAAATTAAAACTGATGTATACACATAAGGTATGCATACATATATACATAAATATATGTATAGACACTGCAAATATAATCATTAACATCAAAGATGACTTACAATTATACATGTTATAAATCTGCTCCTGAATTGTGATATGGTGAGCTTTCAGACACAGTCAAAGAATGCAGCTGTCAGATGGAGGTACTGAGCAGCTAGTGTGTAAGCCTAGATATTAGATTTTTTGTGTAGCAAAGCAATGTGTTCCAATGGAGTATCTAGAATTTTATTTATCCTAAAAATAATTGAGCCATAAAAATATATAAACTTCACCATTAAGCTAAGAATTTTTAAAAATTCTGTTTTTCATCAATCCTGGGAACCATGTGAGAGACATAGTGGATTTTTTAATTTATTCTTTATCCAAGCCTTTAGCATACCCTAGGAAAATTAGTTTTACAGGTACAAAACAAGAAAACATCTTTTTTTCTTTTTTAAAAAATGTATTTTATTGATTTTTTAACAGAGAGGAAGGGAGAGAGAGAGTTAGAAACATTGATGAGAGAGAAACATCATCAGCTGCCTCCTGCACATCTCCCACTGGGGATGTGTCCGCAACCAAGGTACATGCCCTTGACCAGAATTGAACCTGGGACCCTTCAGTCCGCAGGCCGACGCTCTATCCACTGAGCCAAACCGGTTTCGGCAAGGAAACATCTTATCTTCTGAATATAGAGGTTAAGATTGCTAAATAAATACACATATACACAAAGACACATCACCCAGATACACACATCACCACAGAGGTGAATGAAGATTAAACAAGTAGGAAGACTTTGCTCTTCCTTCTATTTTGGTGTGAAACTCATGCGTGGACCGCCAAAGGCTGGGCCTGATGAGTGAGTTCAGCCACGACAGTCGATTCCCCTTTACAAATCTTGCAGCAGATCCTCTCCTTTGTAGACCAATCATGTTATGCACATGCTGAAAGGAAGGAAGATAAGAGCAAGGCAAGTGGGACATACCTAATATAACGCTAAAAATTGACTTTGACATAGGAATATGTTTCCCATTTTTCATTTGCCTTGCCTTCATGATCTTTATCTACCTGCATTCTCTTACATAAAGAAATATCTTGCCGAAACCGGTTTGGCTTGCAGACTGAAAGGTCCCAGGTTTGATTCCGGTCAAGGGCATGTACCTGGGTTGCGGGCACATCCCCAGTAGGAGATGCGCAGGAGGCAGCTGATCGATGTTCCTCTCTCATCGATGTTTCTAACTCTCTATCTCTCTCCCTTCCTCTCTGTAAAAAAAATCAATAAAATATATTTTAAAAAAAGAAATATCTTTATAATTTGTTATAAAACTGTATGTGTGTATTTGTGTGGTTGCATGTGTGTGAGCACTTTAATACACATTACATGTAGGTAATAAAAATCTTTTTAATAGGTATACAAAGAGAATAAAATCAGAGAGTACCTGCTGACACACAGGCTTCATTCCTGTACTTTCGCCCTGCTCACAGGCCCCATTTTACTAAAAAAAACACGTCCTCAGCACTCGGCACACCACCTTTCTAGGTCACATTTCAGAAGAACCATATTTCTAAGTATCTGCTCTACAGATACAGACAGCCATCTGGAATTTGGGGAATTACTGCTTGTTTTAAAGTGTGTGTCACTCAAAATATAGCCCATATCCAAGTGATGAGGTCGCTGGGTCCTCACAGGTCTGTGAGGCTGCTCTGCTGTGGACTCTCCAAGGTCCCTGGGAGGCAGGGAGGAGGAAAGCTGCAGTCTGTTGATGTAATGGGTGGCAGCAAAACACAAAGCAGGGATGGGAGCAGACATTGTCTTAAGGACAGCATGTCCTTTTACTCAGCATGTCCTCCCCTCTGGCACATCCTCCCCTCAAGCATATGCTTCCCTCCAGCACGTCCTCCCCTCGAACATATGCTTTCAGGGACTCCAAAGAAAAAAAACACACAGAAAGGATCTTTAAAAAAAAATTATATTAATTACAAAAGACCTATGATACATAAAATTATCTAATTACTCTAATTCAAAAGATGAGCAAAGATATATGGGGAGATGCCAAAAGTTTTTGTTCAATGCGTTTTTAGAAAACAAAAATACTTGAGAAGTTCCATGGAGTTTCTTAGGATTTACAATATATACTTCTTGATTAACCCCTTATTACTGTTTTCTCTACTTAGAGGACATCCCTAAAGCCATCATGGGTATGCATCCTAATCTGTCTTGCCCCAGGGCTGTTTTTGAATCAACTCATTCACGAAGCTATATTTCTATCTATGGTGATGCCCTGAGTACAAATAATCCCAGAAGCCAAGGACCCCATCCTATATAATAAAAGCCTAATATGCTAAGTGTCTGGTCGACCAGTGGGCGGTTCAAAAAATCAAAGCATAACATGCTAATGTTATGGTAAGGCTGCTCAACTACTTGCTATGAAGTGCACTGACCACCAGGGGGAAGATGCTCCAACTGGTAGGTGAGCTTGCTGCTGGGGTCTGGCCAATTGGGACTGTGTGAGCTGGGCGGGATATGCCCTGGAGCCCTCCCACGGACCCTCCCCGGCCCCAGTCATGCACCGGTGGGGTCACTCAGCCTGGCCTGCACCCTCTCATAATCCAGGACTCCTCAGAAGATGTCAGAGAGCGGGTTTTGGCCCAATCCCGGAGGCCAGGCCGAGGGACCCCACTGCACGAATTCATGCACTGGGCCTTTAGTATCGTATAAAAGACACTGACATATAAACACATAATTATAAGCAGAGTGTAATGAATATAATAAAGAACATGAAGACACTATAGTATGTCTCAATAAGCAGCAACCTATACCACATTGGACATGCCTGGAAGGACTCAGAGAAGATGTAATACCATATCCTAGACAATAAAAAAAGAGGAGTTCGTCAGATCACCAGGCCCTCCATGTGCACTCTAATCAGAGAAGCTGATGTAAATGCCGGAGATTGGAAAAGACAGTATTCTTGAGTAACTTCATACAACTCTAAGAGACTCGAGTGCTGGATATGGAGAACTGGGCAATCCTAGACAAGTCTGGAAGACACAGACAGCAAAGTGCAGCAGTCATAGCAGGGAGGCTATTGAATGCCACAAGGGGTAAATTTAGGATCATTTTCTCATGTACATCTTCATATGCTTCACAGGGAAGCCCTGATCAAGGATGCTACCGGGTTTGAATGAATGGAGATAAGCCACCTCATGTTGTAGTCTGGAGCATTAATCACCACAGGCGGTAACTTTTGACAGGTTCACTTTTTAGTTACTATTTCTTCCTATCCCACAAGCATCCTAATCAAGTTCATCTATTTATATTCTTTTCAGATCATACTGCCTTTATGATCATTGTCAGTTAAGTGATCAATGCTATTAATCATACTGTCATCACAAACTATTTTATTGATAAATTCCAGCATTTGAACTTTAAATTCAATTGTTATTGATCTATTTTAAGAAAACTTATTTTATTTTATTAATGAAACTTCAAATTATACACAGAGCTGTAAGTTTGTACCCTTTCCTAAGTTATTAATTAATTCAATCACTAATATTTGTTGAATATCTACTGTTGGTATGACCCTTCTGTAGGCCTTTAGAATACAAAGACACATAAGACTCTTGTCCTCGAGGAACAGGAGAGACAGGCCCCAAAGTAAGAACCTATCATATCAATTCAGAAGGACATTGAGAAGAATATTTTTATCATGAAGGTATTTACTACTGTTTCATAAATGTCTAGACATTATGCAATTCTTATAGAAATTGTAGGGCCATAAAACCTGGAATATGAAAGAACAGAAAACATACAATTTATATACATGTATTTCTCCAATAGATGTTTGCTAACATTTATTTGATAAAAGTGATAGATAGCCTGTCCGGTGTGGCTCAGTGGTTAAGAGTCAGCCCAGGAACCAAGAAGTCAGTTTGATTCTGGGTCAGGCCACATGTCCAGGTTGTGGGCTTGATCCCCAGCGGGGGTCATGCAGGAGGCACCCAATCCAAGTGAAACAGAATTTTTGGACTGGAACATGCGGTGTTCCCTGGGCAGGAAGGTCTCCCAGATTCTTTGTTCATAGGAGTCAAAGAATGAATCCATGGATGGAAGATGGTATAGCAAAGGTGGAAATTTATTGAAGAACAAGAACAAATTCCCACATGGGGAAGGGGAAAGAATTTCACAGTACAGACTCCCACGTGGGGAGGGGGAAAGCATCCCACAGAATGGACTTCCACGTAGGAAGGGGGAAAGGGTCCCATTGAGTTCCTTTTCCCTCTGGCTTATAAAGGCTGCAGATCTTTGTGCCTTGATATTCCCTCTGATTGGTCACTATCCCCTTAGACTAGTTACTATAGTAACTCCTGAGCTCAAAGGGACATGTGAGGTTCACCCCCTTCCTTATTGCCTCTGCAGCCCTGTGCTTCTTCCATGGTCCCCCTCATTTCTAAAATTTCCTAAACCTGTCTTTTTCACCTCTAAACATTCCTTTTTCACATGCCTCTATGTATGTTTTTATCTTTCTACTAGAGGCCTGATGCATGAAAATTCATGTAAGAGTAGGCCGTCCTTCCCCCAGCTGCCAGCACCGGCTTCCCTCGTCACCCAGGAGTCGGACTGCTGGCACCAGCTTCCCTCCAGCACCCAGGAACCAGGCTTCCCTCCTCTGGCTACCAGCAGGCACCCGGGACCCAGGCTGCCACTGCTTCCCTTTGGCCCTGGCTTCATCAGGAAGGACATCCAGAATGACGTCCAGAAGACTCTCAGTCTAATTAGCATATTACCCTTTTATTATTATAGATGCGTCTCCCTTTCTCTCTCTAAAATCAATAAAAATGTATTTTTAAAGTGATAAAAGTAATTTATTTTTATTTATTCATAATTCTTTTATTGTTTAGCTTCAAAGCCTGGTAAATCCAATTGAACTATACAAAATGCACCAAATGTCAGTGAGGATGTGGAGCAGCAAGAACTTTTATTCATTGCTAGTGGAAATGCAAAATGCTACAACCTCCTTGAAAGATAGTTTGGTGGTTCTTTACAAAACTGATCACATTCTTACTATCCAATCCAACAAGTACACTCAAAGTATTTATCCAAAGGAGTTGAAAATTATGTCCATACAAAAACCTGCACATGGATGCTTACAGCAGCTTTCTTCATAATTGCCAAAACTTGGAAGCAACCAGGATGTCCCTCAGTAGGTGGATAGATAAATAAACTATAATATATCTAGACAATAGAATATTATTCTGCACTAAAAAGACAGAAACCATAAAAAAGACATAGAGAAAGGTTAAATGCATATTGCTAAGCAAAAGGACCCAATCCGAAAAGAGTACATACTTTATGATTCCAAATATATGGCATTCCACAAAAGACAAAACTATGGAGACAGTAAAAAATCATTGATTGCTGGGGGAGGGTAGAGGGATGAACAGGTAAAGCACAGAACATCTTTAGGGCATGTAACTTCTCTGCATGATGCAACAATGTCAGATACATGTCATTACACATGTGTATACATCCATAAAGTATGTAATACCAATTGTAAACCTTACTGTAACCAATAGACTTTGGGTGAGTATGATGTGTCACTGTGTGTTGATCAATTTCAATAAGTTCATTGCTCTAGGAGAAGATGTTGATTATGGGAAGGATGTGCATATGTCCTGGGAGGAATATATTGTAAATATTTTAACTTCCTCTCAAGTTTGCAGTAAATCTAAAACTGCTCTAAAATTAAGTTTTGTGGTGTTTGTTTATTTATTTATGTATTTATTTATTTTATGTATGTATGTATCTCCTGTCACCTCATATTAGGATCCCTTTCTCCTCCACTACCCTCCCTCTGGCAACCACCACATTGCTTGTCCATTTCTTTTGCTGTGCAGAAGCTCTTCAACGCAAAAATCCTAAACAAACTACTAGCTAATGGAATACAACAGTACATCCAAAAAAATAATACATCATGATCAAGTGAGGTTTATTCCAGGGACACAAGGATGGTTCAACATTCGCAAATCAATCAGCCTAATACCCCACATTAACAAAAGAAAGGATAAAAATATGATCTTGTCAATAGATGCATAAAAAGCATTTGATAAGAAACAATATCCATGTATGATTAAAACGCTCAATAAAATAAGAATAGAAGGAAAGTACCTCAACATATTAAAGGCCTTATACGATAAGCCCTCAGCCAATATCATACTCAATGGTAAAAAACTGAAAGCTTTTCCCCTAAGATCAGGAAAAAGACAAGGATGTCCACTCCCACCACTCTTATTCAACATGGTACTGGAAGTTCTAGCCAGAGGAATAAGGCAAGAGAAAGAAATAAAAGGCATCCTAACAGGGAAGAAAGAACTCAAACAGTCATTTTTTGCAGATGACATGATGCTGTATATAGAAAACCCGAAAGACTCTACCAAAAACTATTGGAAACAATAAACAAATACAGTCAAGTTGCAGGATACAAAATCAATGTGCAAAAATCCATCGCCTTCCTGTATACTAAGAACAAAACTTCAGAAAAAGAAATAGAGAAAACAATTCCTTTTGCAATTATAACCAAAAGAATAAACTACCCAGGAATAAACTAAACAAAGAATTTGAGAGACCTATATACTGAAAATTACAAAACATTATTAAAAAAGATGGAAAAAGACACAACACAATTGAAAAATATCCCATATTCATGGATTGGAAGAATCAAAATAGTTAAAATGGCCATTTTAAGCAAAGCAACATACAGATTTAATGCAATCCCCATCAAAACCCAATGTCCTTTTTTAAAGAAGTAGAATGAGAAATCATCAGATTTACATGGAACCACAAAAGACCCAGAATAGCCAAAGCAATCCTGAAAAAAAAAGAACAATGCTGGAGGTATCATGCTACCTGACTTCAAAATATACTTCAGAGCTACGATCATCAAAACAGCATGGTATTGGCAGAGAAACAGATACACAGATCAATGGAACAGAATAAAGAGCCCCAGCTATAAAACCGCATGTATATGGACAGATAATTTTCGACAAAGGAGCCAAAAATGCACATTGAGTAAAGATAGTCTCTTCTATAAATGGTGCTGGAAAAACTGAAAAGCCACACGCAAACGAATGAAACTGGATTGCAGTTTATCCCCATGTACAAAAATCAATTCAAAATGGATCAAAGACTTAAACATAAGACCTAGAACTATAAGTCACATAGAAAAAATATAGGTAGAAAGCTTATGGACCTGGGAGGTAGAGAACATTTTATGGACTGGACCCCAAAGGCAAGGGAGGTAAAGGCAAAAATAAATAAATGGGACTACATCAAACAGAATAACTTCTGTTTATTTTTTAAAATATATTTTAATTGATTTCAGAGAAGAAGAGTGAAAGAGAGAAAGAGAGAAAGAGAAACATTAATGATGAGAGAGAATCATGGATCAGCTGCTTCCTGCACACCCTGAGCTATGCCGGCCAGGCTGGTGTGTTGTTGTTTGTTTATTGCAGTATCTTTTTAAAATTGTTTTTCAGTCCAAACTAGAATTTGTTCAATTAATTTGGAAAATCAATTCTTATCTAATTACAAGCCTACAACAACTTGGCACTGTTAGGGACAGAAATAGAATATTGAGGACCAACTATAATTATAAGAAATATTAATCATGCTCTGTTAACTGCGATTGTTTTGTTCTGATTAAAGAAAGAATATTCCAACCTGGCTGGGAGTTGCATGTGGGACCTGGGAAAAACTGCAAAGCCACATGCAAATGAATGAAACTGGATTGCAGTTTACCCCCATGTACAAAAATCATGGGTGGAAAGTTGGAAATTTGGTCCATCCTTCACATCTGGGAGCCGCCTATTATCATGGAAAGATTAACAACCTTGTTGCAGAAGCCAGAGGTGTCAGCCCTTTGCAAACGTCCAGGCCTTTGCAAAAGTCCAGCCTTTTGAAAACATCTAGCCCTTTGCATACCCATAGGCCAGGGGTCCTCAAACTTTTCAAACAGGGGGCCAGTTCACTGTCCCTCAAACCGTTGGAGGGCCGGATTGTAGTTTAAAAAAACTATGAACAAATTCCTATGCACACTGCACATATCTGATTTTGAAGTAAAAAAACAAAATGGGAACAAATACAATATTTGTATTTGCATGTGGCCCGCGGGCCATAGTTTGAGGACCCCTGCTGTAGGCCTTTGCAAATCCCCAGGCCACATTGCCTATAAACTGCCCATTTTGCATACCCATTCTTATCCCTTTCGCCTGCCTACTTCCCTGTGTAATATTTGTCCTTCTACCCAATGTTGTGGGGCGCGGTTACAGTGTTTTGACCAGGTTCAAGCCTCGGACTAATGAAAGGACAGGGTCCTCTCATTGTCACATGCAAGGCCCAGCTGGAGGGCAGGGCCCTCCCAACACAATTATAGCCAACGGCTGTGGTTATAAACTTGAACCTATCGTCCGAACACGTAGCCCCACGTGCCTTGTGATAGAGTTCGGGTGCATGTAGTTAAGTGAGGTTGAACTCATGAGAATGCTGTAAACAATGTGATCATGCCCCTACTTTGCCTCGTGGCATCTGCTATAAAATAAAGACACGGTTTGTGGGTGCTGGCTCTATCTCCTCATCAGGGAGCAGCGTCTCACCCAGAGGCAGCTTTCATTCTCTTGTCTGTCTTTTCTCAATCCTTTCACGCCCCCACTCAGGGTCACTGAACCAGGCTGAGCTGGCATGGCACATAAGGTGCCCTGGGGCTGAGTATGCCATGGCCGTGCCGGCTCCTCACACAATGTAAGCAGCTGAGTTATGGTGGGTTGCAGAACTTATTTTTGTGGATGACCTGCTGCTCTCCCGTTCTGCTTGCATTATTGGAATAAATGCTCATATATGATTCAACCCTGTCTCTGCTGAATTGGCTCAAGCAGTGACAGGCAGCCTGGACCCATTGATTATCTGGTTTCAGCATCACTAATGGTGTGTGCTCCTAGGAGTTATGGAGATAATTACTTCTCAGCTGAAATTCTCAAATGGCTAGTCATTTTGAAAAAAGAAAAAAAAAAAAGTGTGGTCAAGAAAGAGCTTTATCCAAACTTTTAGGAGAGTATAGTAGCCACATATCAGAGATTGTAAGGAACTGGAGGCAGAGAAAGAAAAACATTTAAAATTAATCTTTTATGTTTTCCAATTGCTTTTTTATTTGGTAAAACCTGACTGTTGAAGCTACAATCCTCTATAATTAGTTTTGTAGTATGTCCAAAATCTCAACTACACTGTCTTTGCCGTAGGGTATACGTTCATCATAAATTTATGTAGCAGCTTATCACTGTCTACAAGACCATTGCTTTCATTATTCTGAATCTTCCAACAGCCACTCAAGTAATTAGTATTCCTTTTGAATGATTATGCTCCATTAGCTCTGTGTTTGTGTTTTTATCACCATCCAAGTAAAGCTCAGAAAACTATTCGGAATTTAATAATGCACCCATAAGTCATTTTTGTTGCCTGAATTTCAAATTCCCTAACCCTCTTATGCTAGCCTTTCTATTATCTCCTATAACTTGTCCCTTTTTCCTTAATACCCACTGAGTGTCTACTATATGCCCTATTGCTGGGGTCCAACTCCAATAGGTCCAGGGGTCCCCAAAGGTGTGGAAGGAGTCCACGAGGAAGGAATGACACGGAGGCCGCGTTCAGTTGATCAGCATAGTGGGGTTCTCCAGCCAGGTTCTGTTGATCAGCATAGAGAGGTTCTCCTGCCAGGTTCTATCCAGAATCTCCAGCCAGGTTCTGTCCAGGTTCTCTTGCTAGGTTCTCCAGCCAGGTTCTGCAGGTTCTCCAGCCAGGTTCTGTAGCCATGTTCCCTCCCTAGGTTCTCCC
>NW_006299170.1:523882-545853 GCF_000327345.1 Myotis davidii | reverse complement strand
CTGGCACCCCGTTGTCATAACACACTGATTCCTCTTTACTCAGATTTTCATTCTCCATTAAAGTAACTCCTTTGGTAGGAGCTGCAAGGGCTTCTGCCAGTGTGAATAGAAGAAGAAAAAAAGATTCAGGAAAAGAAAACTTGCAGCATTTTTAAAAACATAGCTTATACAGTTATTGACAGTTAAGGCACCATCATTAGCTTATCAATAAAGTAGGAAAAATGTGCTGAAAGTTTTTAAAGATCTTGTTCTCTTGGCTTAAGTAGAAGATTATCCTAGCATCTGAGCATTAAGGTTTGTTGTTGTTTTTTGTGTGTTTGTTTTTTAATGGAAATTCATAAATAAATGCTTAGTGGACATTTCAAACTTTGATTTCAAATGATTTTTAAGTTTACCAGAATACTAAACCTTGAAGACATGATCATTCCAAAGGCAACAGAATATCATCAAAATTCCTGTGTTAAAAACAAAACTTCCTCTGTGGAAGCAAAAGTAAAAGAAATGAATTAAATATGAAGATACACAAGGGATTCGCAAATGCTCTTTAGCAGAAAATAAACTGGTAAAGCTGATAGTTGATTATTTCTAAAATATCATTATTCTACTATACCAGAAAATCCCCCATTACTCGACCATCCTGTGACGTGTCATTTTCCTTTTAAATACAGACACACCCAAGATTAACTTATTGTAAGAAACGGAACACTTTACATATAATAATAATGTCCTCCACCCCCCCACCCGCACCCCTTTTTCTACTTCCACCTAGCCACCCCACCCTCTGGCTGTCACCACACTATTGTCTGTGTCCATGGGCTATACATATCTATTCTTTAGCGAATATCTTCACATTCTCTCATCCAGCCCCCACCTCTCCCTCCCCTTTGACCCGTCAGTCTATTCCATTCATCCATGCCTCTCATTCTATTTTATTCATCAGTTTATTTTGTTCATTAGATTCCACATGTACGTGAGATCATATGACATTGGCCTTTCTCTCTCTGTCTTATTTTGGGTGGGATATAGAAAAGATGACTATAGTTGACTGATAACAGCTTCAGCAACAGTGGCAAAGGCAGATTTTGAATATGAATCTGATCTTAAAGGCTGCCACATGCCTGTAGTAAATTTTGAACTGCATTCCTTTCTCCCATAGTTTACCAGCAGGTAGGCCACATGTCTGAAATCTAGTAGTGTTTTTGGTTGACAGGCATTTTCTGTGACATACTAAGCACTGATTTGATTTATTGCTTCCATGTGAACTGGAAGATCTCAATGTGGTACCAGGTACCAGAGATAATGGTGCCTTTAAGAAGGATAAAGGAGAGATCTGGGTTTCAAAGGGCACAGAGATACAAGTAAGCTCTTGTACTCCACAACAAACCCCTTCTGCCTAAACCTATAATCCAGGATCAAGAAAATTAATACCATCAACCAATTTTACCAATGGAATGGAAAAGTGATGGGATTTGCTTAAAGTAAAACGACTGTATAATGGCAGAGCAGAAGTTGACATCAACTCTCCCAGCCCAGGGCTTGCTTGCTAACACGATGAGCTTTCCCAGAAGGCTTTTAGGAAAGAAACCAAAATAAATCTTTGGCAAAACATCTCTGCAGAGCTTAGTTCTGCTTAATATAAAATAGAGGGACTTAATCATCATTTAATATACTTCAAGTATTTGAATCAGTCACTCAAGTTTAAAAATACAAAATGTGTGCCTCCCTACAGATAACCAGAGTGGCTTGTCAGAGCCTGTAACCAGGGATACAACGTCCAAAAGCAATGACAAGGAGTAAAAATCACAGTGAAGTTAGACTGTGGAACCTCACAGTTCAAGAATAATATGAAACTTGTTTTATCTTGAGAAAACATATTTCAATGGAAAAGGCCTAAAGATATTGAGTCCAGAGATGTATATTTTCATGCCAACTCAGTTATTATCAATGTAAGAGAGACCTACCTTAGGCTCCTTCTTATAAAGACTTTTCTCTTTATAAAAGGACTAGGGGCACTGGTGGGGGTGTCCCTCAGCCCAGCCTGCCCCCTCTCATATACTGGGAGCCCTCAGGGATGTCCTAGTGACGGCTTAGGCCCACTCCCTGCTCCCTTTGGTGATAGGGCCTAAGCCACAGTCTGGCCTCCCTTTGTGGGAGGCAACTGGGCTGATCAGGGGAAGGCAGCAGCCCCATCACCCTGCTGTTGCAGCCACTGCCAGTCACTGCAGCCACCAAGGTGTTTTCATCAACACGGACTCCAGTCCCTTCACCATGAAAAAATGACAACTTTCTTTAGGCATTTTCAAGATGTGTCTTTCATAGGATAATATTTTCTTGATTATTTTTTTATCCTCACCTGAGGATATGTTTCCATTGATTTTTAGAGAGTGTGGAAGAGAAAGGGAAAGACAGAGAGAAACATCAAAGTGAGAGGAACAATGATTGGTTGCCTCCTGCATGAGCCCTGACCTGGGCCACGGCCAGGGAGGAGTCTGCAACTTAGCTACATGCCCTTCGTCAGAATTGAACCCGGACTGAGCCAAATCGGCTAGGGCAGGATATGACATTTCTCAGCCCTCCAGCAGCAGACCTTCGTTTTTTTCGTCAGGAGTATGGTGAAAACCCCAGATCACCTTTTTGGATTCTTATTACCCAAGTTACTAAGGATATTACCAGTGGCATACAGGGAGCTTAACCAATGAGCAGTCAGAAGAGGTGTTTCCTCTGTAGTTCACACCAATCGCTGGCTTGGCCCCACCCCCACCCTCACCCCCCCACCCTGGCCTGATGCCTCTGGCCTAGGCTTCAGGCCTGGGCCGGGGACCCCCATCTCCCTCTGATGCCCCCCCAGGCCTGATGCCCAGACCCCTCCGATTGCCAGATCGGCCCCTTGCCCAGGCCTGACACCTGGGCCAGAGGCGTCAGGCTTGGGCAGGGGACCCCCATCTCCCTCTGATGCCCACCCAGGCCTGATGCCCAGACCCCTCCGATTGCCAGATCGGCCCCTTGCCCAGGCCTGACGCCTCCGCCTGGGCAAAAGACCCTCATATCCCCCATCACCAGCTCCACCTCCAACCCAGGCCTGATGCCTCTGACCCAGGCATCAGGCCTGGGCAGGGGACCCCCAGACCCCTCCGATTGCCGGCTCCGCCCCCGCCCAGGCATTAAGCATCTGCCCCCTTGTGGTCAGTGTGTGTCATAGTGACCAGTCATTCCCAGTCCTTGTGCTGTTAGGGTCAGTTTGAATATTACCCTTTTACTATATAGGATAGAGGCCTTGTGCATGGGCGGGGGCTGGCTGGTTTGCCCTGAGGGTGTCCCGGATCAGGGTGGAGGTCCCTCTGGGGTGCCTGGCCAGCCTGGGTGAGGGGCTGAGGGTCGTTTTAAGGTTGATCCTCCATCACTGGGGCAACCAAGCCTCCTGCTTGCTCCAGCTTCATTGGCTGCTGGGCGCCATCTTAGTTGGGTTAATTTGCATATAGTCGCTCTGATTGGCTGGTGGGTGTGGCTTGGGGCATAGCAAAGGTATGGTCAATTTGCATGTTTCTCTTTTATTAGATTAGATTCTAAAATCTATCAGCAAAATTTAGCAAATTTTGGCTTTTACATTTAGACTAGTACTTAGTGTGTTTGGGAATAAGTGTTGACTAAAATTAGTGAATTATAGATTTTAGCTTCATTTACATAGTTATTGAAATTATTATTTTTTAAAAATATATATTTGGTGACACTAAAATATTAATCATCTCTAAAGCCAATAAGCATATAATTTGATGACTAAAGCACAGTTCCACGCAGAGGAAGAAATATGCCTATTGGCTATGGAATAGCATTACAGCAATCTAACACATATTTCTAAAACATTAATTAAGAAAATAATTAAATTTATATCATGAATTTCTCCCAACTTGCTCAAATACTGCATGGCTCATTGATTTAGACACTTTGAGCATGTTAATAACAAGTGACATTACCAGACATGTGAAATGGGATTTAACTTCAAGACACCATTTCCGACTCCTTTGTGGTCTTTAAAGGAAAAGGGACTCGCTAGAATAAACTGCTTTTATGAATTCTTAATATACTTACTAATTCATTTGTGCTTCATAATAATATTAAATATAAACTGTAAATAAAATAAAACCATATCTCAACTGTAGCACACTGTATAGAGACAATAGCACGAGAGGATTAGATAGTTACAGGGATACTAAGTTACATTTTAAGGTTCTCAGACAGTAATGTGTCATTTCATGCTGCAGCCATGGAAGTGTGATACTCAGATCTCCCTTCAAAAATGGACCCGCAGCGAGAAGAGTTAGCTGAGAGCCTCCAACTGCAGCACCTTCAGGGCACACTCTAGCCATCAATCTGAGGTGACACTCTGACTTTATCCAAGATGCACAACAGTCTGAGGCTTTTGCTCCTCTACCCCCTTCCTTCTCACCCTCCTTCACCAGGTAGCTGATCAGTATCATCATCTAACAGTTTCCCCTTACTACTGATCTTCACTCCCTTCCCTCATCCTTCACAAGTAATATCCCCAATGAATCTCTTATACTTCAAAGCCCATCATAGTACCTATTTCCTTAGCACATACAGCAGTTTTATTCAACTTATTATGGTGAAACATGATTTTATATATATGTATATTCAACCCTAACTCAAATAACCCAGAATAAAGTATAATCGACACATGTATAGTTTATTTATTTTTTATTTTTTAAGTATATTTTTATAGATTTCAGAAAGGAAGGGATAGGGTGAGAGATAAAAACATCAATGGTGAGAGAGAATCATTGATCAGCTGCCTCCTGCACAACCCATACTGGGGATCAAGTCCACAACCCAGGCAGGTGCCCTGACAGGGAATCCAACTGGGACACACTGGTTCATAGGTTGACACCCAACCACTGAGCCACACCGGCCAGGCTACACGTGCATAGTTTATATCATGCTATGTTTGCTATGACAACTTCCCCCATTTTTATAATGGACAATTCTAAATATTCAGGTCAACAAAAGTTTTAAAACCTTCATGTGAAGAAATGGAGTGTATTTAATCTCTCTAATATTTTTTTAGTTTATCAATCATGGTATTATACTCCTTATTTACATTAAAATTTATCTAAATAAAATAAATTTTAAATATTTCTTTTGGAAGAAAAATAAACTATTAATAGTGGTTATCTTAGCATCTCTGTAATTTGAAGATTTTTCTTAGCTCACAATTTTCTCATATACAAAATAAAAAATTGGAGACTTACTTGAATTGCAACATTGTATATGTTCAATAAGTAGTAGGTCTGATGATGATAACTCTAGTTACCATAGACACTACGTAACTAGTTACCAAAGTAGTTATTTTTAGTTATTTACAAAAAAGTGTTGGCATAAACATTTTGTATACACAAAAGTTCTCCACAAGCAAGAAAATATATAAAATGAAATGCAAAAATTCAATAACTTGTATATGCTTTCAGTGTTTTCATATATTTGTACATGTACATAAATAGATTTTTGCAGCTTATACAATAGATAACATTAGCTACTTACAAAATTTTTCATAAATAAGTAAATGTATTTACCTTCCAATTATTTTCATTGGCTTCTTATTATATTATCAAATAATAAAAAGTAAACAATTATTTAAATGTTTCTTATTGATGGGTGCTTAGGATATTTTCAGTTTTTCCTGTGATTAAAGATTTGGGAGAATCATATATAGATATAGATTAGGTATAGATATAGATATGGATATGAATATGGACATAGATATAGATATAGATGATATACACACATATATATCTATGTAGATATATATTCAGGGTTGGCAAAAGTAGTTTTTACAGTTGTGAGTACACAAAACACAGCATTTATTCTTGTATTATTATTTATTAATTACGGTTTTATGTTCCATATGAATAACTGTAAACCTATTTTGCTTCACCCCACATATACATAACATTACCACTTCTGCTTCCACAGTTGAGTGCAAATTCACCAAGAGCCTGAAGTTTGCTTGCAAGTCCTGTTGTACTTGTCAGTATAAATATATGATATAATTTAAATATGTGTAAGCAGATGATATGTAATAAAAATAAAGAGCTACTGTTTCTATGAAAATTAAGTTGAGCACTGGAGAAAGAGAAAGAGTGGAATTGAGTCAAAAAAAGTTATATGGAATTGGATGTAGAAAATAATAAAAATCCAGATGCCTCTGCATAAATATGGCTTTCAAGTGTTTTTTTTTTTTTAAGTTTTTCTTCCTTTTAAGTACATTTAAACTGAAGATCACTGATGATACACAGTTGAAGTGTGATTTATGCCAGGAAAGTGATGTAAAAATCTAATCATAAGGAAATATCTTTAAAGAAAATCTGTATAACTCCCAACAAAACCTATTAACTGATTAATTATACAATGTTAATTAAAATATTATATATAAAACATTTATATGAAACCAAAAAAGACAATGAACAGCCACAACAATCTTGAGAAAAACAAAGTAGGAGAGATCACAATACCAGATATCAAGTTATACTACAAAGCCACTGCAGTCAAAACTGCATGGTACTGAAACAAGAACAGGCATATAGACCAATGTCACAGAACAGAGAACCCAGAAATCAACCCAAGCCATTATACTCAATTAATAATTGACAAAGGAGGCAAGAGCATACAATGGAATCAAAACAGTCTCTTTGATAAATGGTGTTGGTGCTCGGCCATCGTGGCCCAGGTTGAGCATCAACCTAGGAACCAGGAGGTCATAGTTCCATTCCCAGTCAGGGCACATGCCCAGGTTTCAGGCTTGATTCCTAGAGGGAGGCATGCAGGAGGCAGCCAATCAATAATTCTCTCTCAGCATTGATGTTACTAATTCTGACTCCCTCTCCATTCCTCTCTGAAATCATTCATTTATTTTTATATTAAAAAATTAAAAATAAATAAATGATGTTGGGAAGTTGGACAGATATATGCAAAAAAAAAAAATGAAACCAGACGACCAACTTACACTATACATGGAAATAAACTCAAATAGATAAAGGACACAGTGTAACTCATGAAACTATAAACACTGTAAAATAAACCATAGGCAGGAAAATCTCAACATCTCTCATAGCAATATGTTTGTAGATACATCTCCTAGGGCAAAGGAAACTAAGGAGAAAATAAACAAATGGGACTACATCAAAATAAAAAGCTTCTGCACAGCAAAGAAACCATCAACAAAAAAAGAGAGCCCACTGCATGGGCAGGCATATTTGACAATGACACTTCTGATAAAGGGTTAATATAGAAAATATATAAGGAACTCATACAACTTAACAAAAGAAAGATAAACAATCCAAATTTAAAAAATGGGCAAAGAACTTAAATAGACTCTTCTCAACAGATGGCCAAGAAACATATGAAAAAATGTTCAAAGTCCCTGATCATGCGATAGATGCAAATTAAAATGACAAGGAAGTATCACCTCACACCTGTCAGAATGGCTACCATCAACAAATGACAGTGCTGGCCAGAATGTGGAGAAAAGGGAACCCTCGTGCACTGCTGGTGGGAATGCAGACTGATGCAGTCATTATGGAAAACAGTATGGGGTTTCCTCAAAAAAACTAAATATGGAACTGCCATTTGACCCAGTGATCCCACTTCTAGGAATATATCCTAAGAAACCCAAAACACCATTCAGAAAGAATGTATGCACCCCTGTGTTCATAGCAGTGCAATTTACAATAGCTAAAATCTGGAAACAGCCCAAGTGCCCATCAGTAGAGTAGATGCGTGGATTAAAAGCTGTGGTACATTTATACCAAGGAATACTATGCAGCAGTAAAACCAAACAAACAAAAAAACCTCTTACCCTTCGAGATAGCGTGGAGGGACCCAGAGAGTATTATGCTAAGTGAAATAAGCCAGTCAGAGAAAGACAAGTATCACATGATTGCACTCATATGTGAAATCTAATACACAAAATAAACTGATAATCAGTTCCCTTGAGGAGGAATGGCAAGAGACAATCCTGACAAGTGTGCCCAATTGCTCATCGCCCACTTGACTTGCCTATTGTTGTAACAGTATCTAAATGGGAGGTTAGAGGACTTGGTGAAAAATAAAAGCTATCAAAATACAACTGAAAGGTATAGATTCTAAGGATGATACATTTTTCTGCACAAGTCCAATAATAAATATAGGAATAATCCATGATAAATAAGGGAACCATATGATCCTAAGAAAGAAATTCCAAGCAATACAAATGTCCCCAAAATGAGTGGGATACAATAAATCAGGCCTGTACATCTGATTAGTCTGCACAGTTTTATTTTTCTTCAATCAAGACGAGTTTCATTGCATTCATAGAAAAATAAATAACTTAAAAGATCCACTTGAAATCCAGCTTAGTCATATTATCAGGGATGGGGAGCTTTTTTTCTGCCAAGGATCATTAGGATATTTATAACATCGCTTGGGGGTCATACAATATTATTAACTTAAAAATTAACCTGCTATATTAGGTCCAACATTTAATTAACTCACCCCTAAAGCCTTGGTGGGGCCAGACCAAATGATGTCCCTCACCCCTGCATTAGATAAAGATGCAGAGAAAAAGAAAAAGAAAGAAAATTCCTGTTTTTTTAAGCATATCAAATAATAATTGCTTTTGAGGCAAAAATGACAATAATTGCCAAAACATGTAAATGGTATCTATATAATACCCCAGTAGTGATAGGTAATAAAGGCAATTTATGAGTAAACAATGTTCTCTGAATATTAAATATGGTAGATTAGAATTTTTTAAAAAAAAAATAGCTCTGCCAAGCTTTCAAAAGTTCTCTTTGTTTTAGAACCAGCTCATAAAGTATGGTTAGTTAAGTACACTGGTGATATTCATAATAAAATACATCAAGCTGTGCTCAGAAAAGCGAGGACAAGATGTCATAGCATGGCTCTTACTGTGTCGGACAGAGAAATTTAAAATCATAAATTTTGAAACGGAATTTTTGGACTGGAACCCCGATTCTTTTTCCGCCGGAGTCGAAGAATGAATCGACGGAAGAATGAATCCCTGGACAGAGGGTGGGATAGCAAAGGTGGGGATTATTGAAGAACAAGTACAGACACCCACGTAGGAAGGGGGTAGGGGTCCCACTGAATGGACTCCCACGTAGGGCAGGGGAAAGGGTCCCCCTGAGTTCCTTTTCCCTGTGGCTTATAAAGGCTGCAGATCCTGGTGCCCTGATATCCCCTCTGATTGGTCACTACCCCCTTAGACTGGTTACTATAGTAACTCCTGGGCTCAAAGGTCAACTTCACATGTGAGGTTCTCCCCCCTCCTCCTTCCTTATTGCTTTCCTATTCCCTTTGGGCTTTCTTCCTCTCCTTCTGGATGAAGGGCTTCCTTCCCTTTATTTTGTAAATATAGACCTTTTGCTGTTCCCAGCTCCCTCATTCTATGGAAATGTACCTGTTGCAGCATGTCAGCTTCCCTATTCTATGGAAAAATACCTTCTGCTGCTCTGCAGCCATGTGCTTCCTCCATGGTCCCCTTAATCTCCAACATTTCTAAAATTTCCTAAAACCTGTCTTTTTCACCTCCAAAAATTCCTGTTTCAATATGATCACGTCAGGCATAGGTTGCCTTGTCTCTTCTAAAAAATGCGGAATCATACCCTGGCAGTTTGTTGACTGGAAAATCACTGGTTCAATTCCTAGTCTGGGCACATGCCCAGGTTGCAGACTTAATGGGGCATGTAGGAGTCAGCCAATCAATGTTTCTCTCATGAAGTTTCTCTCTCTCCCTCTCTCCCTCTTCCTTTCTCTCTCTCCCTAAAATCAAAACATATTAAAAATAAAATAAAAGATGCATAATCAGTGAGATAATCCAGAAATATGTGTTCTAACTTTCATAAACTGATATAACTACTTATCTAAGTAAATCAAGTCCTCATTCTAGCTCTACCTTCTTTCCACTGCCCTGGTTCTTTTCTCATGGACATCACTAACTGTGGCATCAACATAGGGTGATAGTACTATGATATTGGAATAAAGCTTAAAAATGTCATGAGCCCAATTCCACTAGGAGGATGGCTTTAGATCCTAGGAGAATATTCTGAAAGGCAGCTAGTTTATTTTCATACTTTAGAGGTGTCACTTAGGTGTTTAATCAAATTAACTTAGTTACAGTTTTTGGTCTAAAAAACAAAACTTATTCTTTTATCAGGTATCATAAATATTTTCAGTTATTCATGGGATTTAAAATATTGTTATGTATTATAATAAGATAAATATAATTCAATAATAGTATGGTCATTATTATGAATAGTATGTTAATAGGAAAATTAATTTTTAAAAGGAAATAACTAGGGGCCAGATGTAAAGAATTGAAACTTACATTAGCTAATAAAGTAGTTAAGGGTCTGATTTAAGAAGAAAGAGAGATCACATCTATAAAAGACACACAAATATGCTTATACCTAGTAACTCCCTTTGGCATTCTATAATCTTGGCAGCATCCAAAACTCATTAATATTAGTCACAGTAAGTAACAGGATAGTAAATGGCAACAGATGACTTTGTCTTCCACTCTCTTGAATTTTAACATTTTTATCTTTAAGGGCATGAAGTAAAAACTAATTAAACAGGAATAGCTTATTGTTTTGTAATTTGTTCTAACAACTTGCCATCATAATTGGGATTCCTGTCCTTAGCTTTAGCAGGTTAAAGTCTATTACTTATCAGTGCTCAGCTTGGGTGAGTCATGAGGGCTTCCAATAAACCTAACAAAGAAACCTGGTCCATTAAGAAGAGATGGCACCGAATCAAGAACTCACTGGGCAAGGAAACAAACTAGATTCAGCAAGAAATGACTTGGGAGAAAAAAAATGAGCCAAGAGTTTTGAATAGAAGCCTTTTATTAGTGCCAGAGATTTTAGTTTCAAATCTATTAAAGATCCAAGACATATTATTATGATTACTGCGCTTTACTGAACACACATATATATATAATCTAATAAAAGACAAATAGGGTAGTTAACCGTACCTCGGACACAATTCCCATTGGCTAATCAGGGCCATATGCAAATTAATTGCCAATCAAGATGGCGGCCAGCAGCCACACATCTGAAGTGAACAGGAGGTTTGGTTGCCCCGGAGAAGGAGGAAGCCAAGGTTCACCGTCTGCCGCCTGGCTCTGAGCTGCTCTAAGAAACAATGTTGCAATTATAGAAGCTAAACAAACCCCAGATACCTGCTTTCGGACAGCGAGGCCTTAGAGCTGGAGCTGCAACAGAGTTTCAATTATAGAAGCTAAACAAACCTCAGATACCTGCTTTCAGCAGCAGAGGCCTCAGAGCTGGAGCCAGCTCTCAGCTCCAGTAACAGCCATAGAAGGTAAATAAATCCCAGAATAAAAAAAAAGAAAAAAAGGAGAGGTTGGGAGCTTCAGTCACCCACCAGTCTGAAAACGGCCCTCAGCCCCTCACCTAGACTGGCCAGGCACCCCAGTGGGGACCCTCACCCTGAAGGGGGTGTAACTAGCCATCATCCCCTCACCCAGACTGGCCAGAGGCCCAAGCGGGACCCCTACCCTGATCCGGGACACCATTCAGGACAAACCAGCCGGCCCCCACCTGTGCACTAGGCCTCTATCCTATATAGTAGAAGGGTAATATGCAAACTGACCCTAACAGCAGAAGGACTGCGAATGATTGGTCACTATGACACACACTGACCACCAGGGGGCAGATGCTCAATGCAGGAGCTGCCTTCTGGTGGTCAGGACGCTCCCACATGGGGGGAGCTCTGCTCAGCCACAAGCCAGGCTGATGGCTGCCAGTACAGCAGTGGTGGTGGGAGCCTCTCCTGCCTCCTCAGCAGCGCTAAGGATGTCCGACTGCAGCTTAGGTCTGCTCCCTGCTAGCAAAGGGACATCCCCTGAGGGCTGCCGGGTTGCCAGAGGGATGTCTGATTGCCATCTTAGGTCCAATCCCCTGGGGAGCAGGCCTAAGCCAGCAAGTGGTCATCCCCTGAGGGGTCCCAGACTGCAAGAGGGCACAGGCCAGGCTGAGAGACCCACCCACTGAGTGCACAAATTTTTGTGCACCGGGCCTCTGTTGTATATATATATTGAAGGTTTAAGTCACTTTGAATCTATTTGGTTTTGTTTTGTTTTTAGTTTTTAAATTATCATTATTTTTTTATTCTTTATTGATTAAGGTATTACATATGTCTCCTTTTTTCCCCATTGACCTCTCCCCAGCTACTCCCACCCCCCAGCACATGCCCTCACCCCCTTAGTGCCTATGGCCATTGGTCATGCTTATATACAAGTCCTTTGGTTGATCTCTTATACCCCCCACCCTCCCTTGCCTTCCCTCTGAGGTGTCACAGTCTATTCCATGCTTCTCTATCTCTGGATCTATTTTTGTTCATCAGTTTATGTTGTTCATTATTCCACAAATGAGTGAGGTCATATGATATTTATATTTCTCCCACCGGTTTATTTTGCTTAGCATAATGCTCTCCATGTCCATCCATGGTGTTGCAAATGGGAAGAATTCCTTATTTTTTACAGCAGCGTAGGATTCCATTGTGTAGATGTACCACAGTTTTCTAATATACTCATCTGCTGATGGGCACTTCCAAACCTTAGCTATTGTAAACTGTGCTGCTATGAACATAGAGCTGCATATATCCTTTCTGATTGGTGTTTCTGGTTTCTTGGGATACATTCCTAGAAGTGGGATTACTGGGTCAAATGGAAGTTCCATTTTTAATTTTTTAGGAAACACCATACTGTTTCCCACAGTGGCTGCACCAGTCTGCATTCCCCAACAGCAGTGAAGGAGGGCTCCCTTTTCTCCACGTCCTCACCAGCACTTGACCTTTGTTGATTTATTGATGAAAGTCATTCTGAAAAGTATGAGATGGTATCTCATTGTCGTTTTGATTTGCATCGCTCAGATGATTAGTGACTCTGAGCATGTTTTCATATGTCTCTTGGCCTTCTATATGTCCTCTTTCAAAAAGTGTCTATTTAGGTGCTTTGCCCATTTTCTTTTATTGGATTGTTTATCTTCATTTTGTTAAGTTATATGAGTTCCCTATTAAATTTTCTAGATTAAACCTTATTGGAGATAACATTAGCAAATATGTTCTCCCATGCAGTGGGCTTTCTTGTTTTTTTATTGATGGATTCTTTTGTTGTGCATTAGTTTTTTATTTTGATGTAGTCCCATTTGTTTATTTGCTCCATAGTTTCCATTGTGCTAGGAGTTTTATTGGTGTGTATATTGCCATGACAGATGTCTGGTATTTTGCTGCCTGTGGATTCCTCTAAAATTTTATGGTTTCCCATCTTATGTTAAAGTCCTTTATCCATTTTGAGTTTATTTTTGTGTATTGTGTAAGTTAATGGTCTAGTTTCATGTTTTTGTAAGAATCAATTTGTACTTCTTCCTCCCCGCCACCCCCACCCCATAAAAAATGAATTTCTTAATTCCTTCACCTTTTCTACTCATTTCCCCAACCCACCTCTCATCTGGCAATCATCAAATTGTTCTCTGTATCTTTGAGTCTGTTTCTGTTCTGCTTGTTTGATTATTTTTATTTTAGATTCTACATACAATTGAAATTATATGCACTTGTCTTTCTCTGCCTGATTTATTTCATTCAGCACAATATCCTGTAGTTCCATCCAATGGTGTGGCAGATGGCAAAATATGATTATATTTTATGGATAAGTCATAATCCATTGTATATATGCATTCTTTCTTTATACATTCATCTATTGATGAACACTTAGGTTGCTTCCGTATTTTGGCTATTGTAAATAATACTGCAATAAACATAAGGATGATAGACATGTATTTATTGCATTATTTTTTTTGACCGGTAGCTATGATGTGCACTGACCACCAGGGGGCAGGTGCTCAGCTCAGGATTCCTTCCTTCCTTCCTTTTCTCCTTCTCCTTCTCTTTCTCCTTCTCCTTCTCCTTCTCCTTCTCCTTCTCCTTCTCCTTCTCCTTCTCCTTCTCCTTCTCCTTCTCCTTCTCCTTCTCCTTCTCCTTCTCCTTCTCCTTTTCCTTTATCTTTTTCTACTTCAAGAAAATACTTTAACATTTCCTATAATACTAGTTTGGTAGTAATAAACTCCTTTAGCTTCTTGTCATCTGGGAAGCTCTTTATCTGGCCTTTGATTATAAATGATATCTTTTCAGGGTAGAAGAATCTTGGTTGTAGGTCATTGCTTTTCATCACTTGAATATTTTGTATTAATCCCTTCTGGCCTACAAAGATTCTATTGAAATCTTTTTTAAACTATCCTGCTTCCTTGTAGGTAAGTAACTACTTTTCTCTTGCTGCTTTTAAGATTCTCTTTGTCTCTAACCTTTGGCATTTTAATTATGATATGTCTTGGTGTGCACCTATTTTAATTATGATATGTCTTGGTGTGCACCTCTTTGGGTTCATCTCATTTGGGATTTTCTGTGCTTCCTGGACTTCTATGACTATGTCCTTTATCAGGTTGGGGAAAGATTTTAGTCATCATTTTTCCAAATATGTTTTTAATTCCTTGCTCTCTCTCTCCTCCTTCTGGCATCCTGATAATATACATGTTGGTATGCTTGAAGCTGACACAGAGGTTTTTTAAACTATCCTAATTTTTTATATTCTTTTTTATTTTTTCTGTTCTTATTGGTTTGTTTGTTTGTTTGTTTGTTTCCTTATCTCCCAATTTGCTGGTTTGATCCTCTGCTTTATCTACTATAATGTATTCCTTATTTTAGTTATTGTATTCTTCATCTCTGACTGGTTCTTTTTTGTTTTCTATCCCCTAAGTTCATTGAGCATCTTTATAACCAATGTTTTGAACTCTACATCTGGTAAATTGCTTGAATCCATTTTGTTTAGTTCCTTTTCTGAAGTTTTGCTCTGTCTCCTTATGTAAGCTGCCTCACTGCTTTTGTTGCTATGTATTAGGAAGAGCTGTCATATCACTCAATCTTGGTAGAGTGGCCTTATTTATTAAGTGTCCTGTAGGGATAAGTGGAACAGCCTCCCTGATCATAAGAGCTGAACACTCCAAGTCCTCTTCCCTCCAGTCTACTGTTTGCACCCTCTTGTTGTGGTTAGCCTTGATATGTCAATAGGAGGGATTTGATCCCAGGCCAATAGACTTGCAGTACTGGCTGCAACCACCTTGGAGGTTCTGTCTCAGTTGCTGTCAGTGGGAGTGATTTTTGCCCAGACTGATTGGCTGCAAGGATTTGCAGTGACCATAACAAAGGTTTTTCTATATAGGGGCAGACACCATGAAGCAGAACTCCCTTCTGCAGGGCTCTGGTGCCTGCTGAGTCTTCCCCTTGGGTGTGCCCCTTGTGGAGTTGGCTGGGTGGTGCTTCTTCACAGTATGGAGCTGTCCACCAGGTGTGCTGGCTCTGGGGCTTCCCAGAAGATGCAGGCCAAGGTCAGCTACCCCCTTTACCCTTCCCAGGGAAACTTAGCATGAGCTACAAAGTCATCTTCAGATGGCTGCTACTTGTTTTGGACTTACAGGCACCCGGGAGAGGCCAAGCTGCAAACCAAAGTCAGATGCCACCAATGCCAGGTCAGAGGCCACTTAATAAGAGGTAAATGGTACACAGAGGCCAGATGCTGCTTATTTGGGGTTTGTGAACCTCTGAAAGATTTTAGGAAACCTGCAGCATGAGCCGTATTAGACTATTTGTATAGAACAACCACAGAAGATAGTTTAGGTATGCCTGAATGTTGGGTGTGGCAGAGTCTCAGGGAATCACCAGGGACCGGTGATTGATGTTGCTAGGTTGATGGAGACTTGAATATGGAGAGTGACTGCCAGCTCTGTTGGAGTGAGAGCTCAGCAAAGAAACAATGTCTTCTTCCAGCATTTCTGTCTGGGAAAAAGATGCCCGTCCAATCCTTGCCTTTATTTTTAAAGCCAGGCAATTCCATTTTTCCCTGTCTGGCACCTGTTGAGCTATAGCCCCAGTATTAGAGCTCAAAGAAAATGCATTCAAGTAAGTCAGTGTGAGCCCTTGAAGATTTTATGAGCCCTCCATCTCACTTAGCCACAATCCCCAATGGTTTTCACAGCCAGAAGTTTTGGGGGCTTCTACTCCTAGCACTGGAACCCTGGGTTGGGGGACCTGGTGTGGGGCTGGGAGGGAGGACCTCCTCAGCTGAGATATCCCTCCTGATTTTTAACCACCACAAGTGGGTGTCAGACCAGCCAGTTCTGCATCTTTGCCCCTCCTACCAGTTTCAATGTGGCTTCTTCTTCTTATCCTTAGTTATAGGACTTCTGTTTACCTAACGTCCAGGTGGTTTGAATGATGGTTGTTCTGTAGTTTAGTGTTCATTTTGTGTTGTGAGAGGATGTGAGTATAGAATTTACCTACACCACCATCTTAGAGAGAGAGAGAGAGAGAGAGAGAGAGAGAGAGAGAGGGAGAGAGAGAGAGTTTGTTCCACTATTTATACATTCATACATTCACTAGTTGATTTTTGTATGTGCCCTGACCAGAGATTGAACTCACAACCTTGGTGTATCAGGATGATGCTCTAACCAACTGAGCTACCTGGCCAGGGCCCTACACCACCATCTTGATGGAAGAATCACTTCCTTTTTTAATAGCAATACAATTAAACTTCAGGTGCATTTCACTATGTTTCACTAATTACTAATGATATATTGGTAATTACTTATTGATTAATTAATACCTAATATTAGCTAAATATTAACAAAATTAATAAAATCTTTATTGTTACTCCTTGACAAGCTAACTCAGAACAGTATATAATTATGTGCATACATATGTAAAATGTGTTACAAATAAACATATGCATACATATATTTAATAAAAATAAAGTAAACTGGCTAGTTCTGCATTATAGTATGATAGTTGCCCTAAATTCTTTAATGTTTAAGGCTCCTAAAAGATGTACTCAAAAATTTAGCTTTTTTTTTTCTTCTTTTCCTATAGGACTTCCATCTTCTCTATCTTAACCTAAGAAAGTCCAACATATTCTTTTCAAAGAATGACACTTCCTCCATGAAGTCTGCCCTGGTCATGTGGGTAGATTAGTTTCACTGTACTTTCAATACCTTAGTCCTTTAACTATTATTGCTGTCATCACAATATACAATATATAAATATATATGTATATATATACACATCTATTACTCACTAATATGTGAAGTCTTTTAAAAAAGGATCATTATTCTATGTGTAAATTTTATAAGTTTGAGAAATATGTTTTGTTTTGTTTAACCACCTCAGCATTTAGCATGTGCCTAAATACTTGAAGTTTCCATGGAATGCGTATTGAACTACGTTCATTTAAAGTCCCTTTCAGTATTTAGCACAATATCTCACTACTATGTGTGAAGAAATGTTTATTTAATCAAATGATCTTCTGGCAGATAGCTGAACTCTGTAACACAGTGACGTCTGAATTGTGCGGGTTTGGTATTTGTGATTAATAACACTATTAATCTTTTTCATAATGCTTTAGGTTGCCCCATTCTAGAATCCATAACTTTGGTCTTTGGTTCTTTATTTGCTTCAGGGTTGCTGAAAATGAAATATGGCTGAAGAGCATATTTATTTTGGAGTCTAATCATTGAAGCATGTCGCATGATGATGGGACATTTGCTTCTGGGGCATAAATGCAACTGCCTTCTTGGTTCGATAAGTCCTCACAGCAGAAGATTCAGGCAGATAACAAGGTTTTCATTGTGATGAGCAAAGAACTGCTGTTCTGAGAGTGCAGCTCAAAAAAGGTCATATAGGTCAAGTATGACATTCAAGTTAAGTGTCTCCCTTCTTGATTTGCATGAGTATGGTTTTGAGTCCCCAGCTTCTCTCAGAATTTGTTTAGTCTGAAAACAATTCATAAGGAAAATAAATGATGTGTATTGATTTGACTGCCCAACACCATTCATTTAATAAACATTTATCTCTCCACTGCTCTAGGTGCTGGCTAGTGAAGAAAATGCAGCTGCAGAGAACAAGCCACAAAGCGTCTCCTCTCATGGAGTTTCTTCTCTTTTTGGCAGGGAGTGGTCCCTCGTAAGAACAGAGCAGAGGAAGAGGACACACAGCACCAGGGTGGAGCGGGGATTGGTGGGGAGGGGGGGGTGGGGGGACATTGTGGATAGATTCATCAGGGAAAGCTCATCTGATAAGATGATCTCTGGAGCAAAAATCTGAAGGAAAGGAGAAAACCATGCAGATCTTACAAATAGGGTGGGGGTAGGGATAGGAGAAACCAGAGGCAATTTGGGAAGAGATAACAGCCATACAATGACTCCTGCAGGAGTCAGTTTGATATGTTAGTGAGACAGTAAGGATTCCAGTGTGGCTCTAAGGCAGTAAGTGTGAAGTATAAAACAGAAGAATACAACATCAGAGCGCTAACAGGGGACCAGACCTCTTAGAGAGGCGTGGGTATGTGAGGATCTTTATTTCATTCTGTCACATAAGAAGCCATTGGAAGATTTTTAACTGAGGAGTAGCATAATCTAATTTATAATTTCAAAGACCTCTCATATTTCTGTGTGAAATATATTCTGTAATGGGTCAAGTACAGAAGTAAGGGGATAAATTTAGAAAGCTATCAGAACTTTTAAAATTGAAGATGACTTGGTCAAAGGTGGCAGTCATGGAGATGGTTAGAAATTGTAAGATACTAAATATATTTTCAAGGTAGTTAAAATATTTTCCTTGATAATATGAATATAGAGTGTCAATGAAAAATAGAAGTCAAGAAAAATCCAAAAATATTTATGCTTGAGCCAGTGGTGGAATGGGCTAGATATTATTAAAACAAAAGGTGTGGGAACAGCAGGAGTGGATGGCTAGACATGAGTAGATGAAAGTCATCAATATAGTTGCAGTATGTACATTTTTGATACTGAATACGACCTCCTGTGGAGTGAAAGTAGACAAAGAAGACAATGTCCAAGGACTGAGTGTTGGAGCATTACCATATTTAGAGGTTGGCAAGATGAGAAGAATGGAGAAAAGGAGAAAAAGAGTGGCCAGTGAGGAGAAAAATCAAAGAAAAACAACAATAATAAAAAAGTCAGTAAAATGAGTCAGTAAATGACAAAAAAAAAAATCCATCAGATACTGTGGATGACTTGAGTAAGACAGATTAATGGTGATTGGATTAGATAATATATGTCATTAGGAAATTTTTAAAAAAATGTTTCATGGAGTGATAGAGAGAAAAGCCCCATTGGAACTGAAACTAATATAATATTGTGTTTCTACTATTAGACATTCAAACCTGTAAAGAATTTTTGTGAGTTTATTTGAGCCAAACTGTTGGCTATTGCTGGGAAGTGATTGGGATCATGCTCTGAAGAATGGCGGTTTTTCACCTTGTTTTATGCATTACAATCGGAAAAGGAGATGTAAATGGGTTACATGAAATCCATTGGTGATAGATTAGGGAGGCAGGAGAAAGCAAAGTGGGGTGGGGAATAAGAAGTAAAATGATAGCCACATACTTTCTTTACTTAGGTGAGTGCAGGATAGTGAGCAGTCAACAATAACATGATAACAATAACAAATAAGGAATCTGTGGTCTCTGTCCTGGCGCCCGGATGCATTTGGTTGTGCCCCAAGGAGTCTGGAAAAAGGGAAGTTACAAGTTACCAGACATTTCATAGGTATGTTTTCTTAGATGCAAGAAGACAGATAGGCTCAGTTAAAGTAGAGATTGACCGTGTCAGGCAAGATACCGGCCTAGGATGTAACTACCCACCATAACTGCTTTTAGTTAAAGTTTTAATTTCAGACGATCTTTGTGGTTCCTTTAGGTCTTAGAGTTCGCAAGACCGCCATGAGTCTTCCACTCCCTGAGCTTGTCAGGTTAGCATGTGGCCCCTTTCATCCACACTACTATAATTCTTTTAAAAAAAATGTAATAAAAAGAAAACAGAAGATAAAGTGGACAGAGCATGCATTGACAGGTTTGCATAGAGTTTTGTAAAAAACAAAAACATAAAAGGGGGAAAAAACTGGAGTGGCAGGTAGTTCAATTGGATGAATAGTCAAGATATTTTTTTTTTGTTTTGCTTTAATATTTCTGTAGAATGTAGAAGATATTTATGCAATGATGGGCAATATGCAAGTTAGAAAAAAATAATTATAATTCAGAAAATATAAACAATAATTATAATTTCAGAACCGAGGTTTCAGTAGGCGAGGCTCTGATATCTAATGCTCATTTGAAAGGGCTTGCCATAAACAGAAAAAAAAACAAATAAATAATCCATCCATCAGAACAGGAAGGAAGAGAGAATACATGGTTTTATATATTGGTAGATTAAGGATGTGAGTACATCCAAAACAATCTTCTGATTGTCTTTACTGCTACTGCTTCTCCCCCGACCCCCAACACACACACACTCACTATTGAGACTTAGGAGCAGACTTTCAGCTGAGAGTTGAAACCAGGGTGTTTGGAAGCTTCAAGACATGTGAGATTGCATTAAGTAGTTGCCTAAATAATTGCGCAAGTGAATGAACCAGAGTTAAATCTTCAGAGAGTGAAATAAAGGGGCAGCGGGGCAGATAGAGGTGATTTTTCATGGGTGGTAGTGAAATCAAGGCGTGTAGCCCCCCAGTGGGTAATCACGAATTACTGGCTTTCATAACCTGGTAGTAAAGAGTCTAATGATGACACCCTTGCAGGTCATTCCTTTGGCCAATCTTGGTTATGTCTTTCCTCCCTTAGGTTCCCCCAAACCTGGTTCTCCAGAATTCAGGCAAATCCCATAATCTACTCAACCCTCTTCCACTCAATGTCTTTTACTTGTAATGAAAACCAGAATTAGTTTCTGTTATTTGCAACTAATAACCTTATGTAAACTAGTAAACATTGTGGAGTTAATAAATATCTGTGCCCTTAAAATGAATTATATCATAAATTAATCAGCCATAGTTATTTGGTTTAATCTAATTAACAGACATCCTCTTCAGCTGGATAATTTCCTAATACAGTCTCTGGATGATTGTCCCTAAAACTAGGGGTGCTACAAGTCCATCAGGTGGTATATTTAGAATGTTAACCATCACTGTCAGGCATAGAATGAAACTTTAATCAAATTCTACCAGAGAGTTTTTTCCTATATTAGAGGCCCGATGCATGAAATTTGTGCAAGAGTATAGACCTTTCTTTCCCCGGCTGCCAGCACTGGCACTGGCTTCCCTCTGGCACCCGGGACCCAGGCTTCCCTCCTCCAGCTGCCGGCAGGCACCCAGGACCTGGGCTGGCTTCCCCTAGGCCGTCCACAGGCCCCTGGGACCTGGGCTGGCTCCCCCCCCCCCAGGCCACCCAGGACCCCAGATGGCTTGCCTTGGGCTGCCTGCAGGCACCTGAGGCCCAAGCTAACTTCCCCCAGGCTGCTTGCAAGCACCGGGACCCAGCTGGCTTCCCTCTGGCCCTGGCTTCGTCAGGAAGGACCTCTGGAATGATGTCCATAAGACGTCTGGTCTAATTAGCATATTACCCTTTTATTATTATAGATTATTATAGAAAATAAAGAGCTAATATGCTAATTAGACTGGACGGTGGAATGACCTTTCAGAACAACCTTCCAGACGACCTTCCAGAATGACCAGTGGATGTGGCTGCAGGGGCCTTGGGGCCGTGAGGCAGCTGGGGCCACAAGGGCTGAACCCCTTGCATGAATTTCGTGCATTGGGCCTCTGATAACTAGATAAAGAAAGAAACATTTCCCTCTAATGAGCTGGATTATGTAAACCACCCCCAGAGAACATACAGGGAAGGTGTCCCTGATGAAAGTATTAGCTATTACTATGTAAGGAAAATATTCCAGTAGAGAACTCATGAGAACTGCATCACTTATAGTTTTAAACTGACAAAAGTGAGAAAGCTAAATTTGATTCAAACCCACATGTAACCAGCA
>NW_006299170.1:521801-523837 GCF_000327345.1 Myotis davidii | reverse complement strand
AATAACAATTCTTAAGACTAGATTGATTTCCAGTTGAGCCACAACACTCTTTTCATTACATGGAAGTATCAGTAATGGGCTCACAGGCCACATTTTCTTTGTTATCCAGCACAATCCAGACTCCCTAAATTTTATCCCTTTTCCCCTTCCAAATAAGGAATTGGAAGATATAAAAATTTCTATACTTCTTATGTCAAACTGTTATCTCCAGACAGCCTCTAGAAAACGGAAAACACAAAAAATTTAATCATTTTGTCTTCTAGTTTAAGGGTTTGAAAAAAATGTGACTTTTTTCCCCATAAAGATATATTTCATTCAAAATTGACCAAGCACACACTCCACACTAGTCATCAAGCGTGGTGCTGTCTCCATCTGTCCTTAGAATAATTCATTGGCTCTATAATCGTGATAGCTCCCACCCCCCGCCCCGCTAAATGTCACCTGAGGATATGCTTGTTGATTTTAGACAGAAAAACATTGTCTTTGCCTCTGATCATTTGTGTCCCATAGTGCCCTGACCTGAGACCAAACCCAAAACCTAGGTGTGTGCCATGAATGGCAATCTTATCTGTTACCTTTTGGTGCACAGGACCACACTCCAACCACCTGAGCCACACCGGCCAGGGCCAATCCCAGTCTTTTAAATTATTCTTAAATGGATACTGGCAGTCCTTGGGTTACGTTGGTTACCTCGCCATCTCCCATTTACAGTATTTATTAAAAAAAATTTCTGTCATTTCGACGTATGTACATATGGCCTTTATGATCTTTATTGTTTATTTACCACAAGTAAAGGTCAGGAATTGTTATCTTTCTTTTAAATTTTTTTACTGTTTCATTTCATTACTGCTGTGGATGTGCTCCATGTGAGTGATGTAGGTACTTATGTAGGTGGGTTCCCACTCATGGCGACAATCCCATTACGTCGCCTGTATCTGCTTTCAGGTTTCTCCCAGAGGAAGATGACCTTTTAGTTGCATCAATTAAAAACCTTTAAAAAATATTTTTGTTATCTAATTATTTTAAAAAAAGCTTATTCCAACAGAAAAGACATCTTTGTTATGCCCAGATTTCAAGATCCCCAAAAGACCACCACCAGGGAGCCAGCCGAGTCCGATGCAAAAGCAAAGAGTCTCTATTCAAACACGGGTTTGGTTCCCAGCCTCTTTACCGATGCAGCAGCGAGACGAGAGAGATAGACTGGTGGGAAGAGGGGTTAAATAGGGGGGTTGGAGTAAGGGGAGGAGAGATGACTGTGGGCCCTGCCGATTGGCCAGGTGCAAGTCGCGGTCTTGTTACACAGGATGTGGTTGTGTCTATGGCGAGTAAGATGGAGGGCGTAGCCCTCGCCCTTTCAATCTTCACTTGAAGTGTAATCAATAGAACCTTAATTTGACTTGAATAATTTCTCATCCTTTCGAAACAAAAATCCTGATAGAATAAGAGAGAAGTCAGCCCAGGCAAAATTCTAAAGTGGAGTGTAATTTGACTCTAGTGTGGGGCCCATCCTCTATCTGTGGCTCCCCCATTGTGAGTGGTTTGGGGCAAATTCTATTGTACTACACTAAAGAGTGTCCCTCTCAGCATGGGATCACCTTTTCCAAAAAAATCCTTGTCAATTAAAGTTACGATGTGAAATGGCTGTAAAATAATAATAATTGGCAGTATTGCCCGAGTCCTCATCCTATGCCAGGCACCCTTCTAAGTGTGAACAGCTCAGTCAACGCTCATAACCGTTCGGCGAGTAGGTACTACTTCTCCTAGTTTACACAGGAGGAATCTGTTCTGGTTTACAAAACTGAATTCAGGAAAGTAATATTTCTATGGTGTTTTCACAGCATAGTGTTTCTAATACTAGTTGCGGATTAAAATGCTTTCTGAATAAAGAAACATACTGCATGAGTGTATCTGTCTCAGCTATTTTGCCTTCAACACATGAAGAGGATTTTAGAACCAGTTAAAAATAAAGCTTTGTGCTAGGGGTACTCCTTTATAGAGATGGCAATTCTAGACTTTCTCTGAGTTATTATATATAT
>NW_006299170.1:520418-521438 GCF_000327345.1 Myotis davidii | reverse complement strand
ACTTTACATACCTCATTAAAGATTACACATTGTCATTTAAGAGGTGTGAACTCATGATAGAAACACTAAAAATATAAACAGTTTTTACAAGTACACATGTGAAAGACTCAATATTTTTATGGCAATCTTCGCAAAACAAAGATAAATTGTAGCAGTAATCTTGACCTATAAAGAGAGCTTTATGTAGCATTAACAAACAGCTCTGGCCAATGTGGCTCAGTGGCATGTGCACCCTCCATGCATCCAGAGGTCCCTGCACACATGTGAAAGACTCAATATTTTTATGGCAATTTTCGCAAAACAAAGATAAATTGTAGCAGTAATCTTGACCTATAAAGATAGCTTTATGTAGCATTAACAAACAATTACAGCTCTGGCCAAGTGGCTCAGTGGAATGTGCACCCTTCATGCATCCAGAGGTCCCTGGTTTAATTCCTGGTCAGAGCACATGCCCAAGTTGTGGGCTCGATCCCCAGTAGGGGGCATGCAAGAGGTAGCCAATCAAAGTTTCTCTCTCATCAGTGTTTTTATCTCTCCTTCTAAAATAAATAAAAACATGTTTAGCAACAACAATAATTTTATTTGGATACTTCCAGTAGAGGAAATAGATCACAAATGGAAATTACTTCTCAACGACAGATTTACTAGTTTCCAAAACATTATTCCTTATCTTGATTTGTGGTTTTCAGGTTCACATTGCCAAGTCAGGATTAAATGCTTGTGAAGTATTTGCCTATTCTCTAGGAATGAATGTGGTTTATACCCTCTTTAGTATATAATGATTCCCTAAAACTAAATGCATGAAATAATTATACCTTAAAAGTCTAAATACTTGGAGAAAAAGTTCGTTTGATTCTATTATTTGATGGTAGAAAGACAACTTTATGAAGTAGTCTTTCAATAGATGAACACAGCCCTGGCCAGTTTGGCACAGTGGATGGAGTGTTGGCCTACGGACTGAAGGGTGGCTGATACATGCATACCTGGGTTGCAGGCTTGATCCCTGGTCCAGGTTGGGAC
>NW_006299170.1:519843-520401 GCF_000327345.1 Myotis davidii | reverse complement strand
GGTAGAAAGACAACTTTATGAAGTAGTCTTTCAGTAGATGAACACAGCACTGGCCAGTTTGGCTCAGTGGATAGAGTGTTGGCCTACGGACTGAAGGGTGGCTGATTCATGCGTACCTGGGTTGCAGGCTTGATCCCTGGCCCAGGTTGGGGTGTGTGTAGGAGGTAACCAATTGATGTGTCTCTCTCACATCAATGTTTCTCTATCCCCCTCCCTTCCACTCTATCTAAAAGTCAATGGGAAAATATCCTTGGGATAGGATTAACAAAAACTAAAATAAGTAAATGATCACATTTAAGTTTATTATACTCTATCTAAAAATCAATGGGAAAATATCCTTGCGATAGGATTAACAAAAAATGAAATAAGTAAATGATCACATTTAAGTTTATTAGAAAACCTCCTTTTGGAGGGAGTTTGAATAATTTAAGAAGAATGTGCAAAATAACTCTGGACACATTTGTATATTTTTGTTAGTTGTAGTATCCCTTTACATCTTGGTAATAGCTTTTTCTGTTCTCATGATGTAGCTTTCCTTTTGTACATAAAACATATCCA
>NW_006299170.1:515932-519810 GCF_000327345.1 Myotis davidii | reverse complement strand
TTGATAGACACTGAAACAGAGTTATCAATAATATCTAGCCAATCAAATTATTTTAAGTGAAATCATAGATCTACTTGTCACATCTATATGTGTCTCTATATCATGGTTAAGTGAGGTAAAATTCATTTAGTTAGGAATTACAATTAAAAATTAGCATCAAAATTGTGCTCATCAATGTAAACATTCCTATAATGGGCTCCCACTCACCAACAGATGTGTGGAATCACAGAAAAAGGAATTTACTTGCTATGATTCTTACCCTAATTTTCTGTCATTAATTCTTATAGTCAACAATGATACATCTAGAGTAATAAATGTATCTATAATATTTTTAAAATCCACTAAATTTGTTCTTTTATTTGAATGAATTTCAAAAAATAAAAGTAATATACACCCATCAGAAAGTCTCAAATAGGATAATGACCCCTTTATATGAAAAAGTTATCTGTATAGAATTTGTGCATTTGCTAAAGCTGTTGTGCCTTTTTGGCTTATAACTAAAGTTAGAATAAATTTTATGAATTACAAAATAATGTTGAGGCTTTGAAATTTGATTTACCAATTAAAACCCTTCTCAACATCTTAATCCCCACAAAATTATTCCTCTTCCTTATTCTCTCTCTCTCTCTCTCTCTCTCTCTCTCTCTCTTTCTCTTTCCCACCACTCACTTGAGCATGTATGTACACACACATGCACTTTTTTTTTTTCCCACCACTCACTTGAGCATGTATGTGCACACACACATGCACATTCAATTCTATTTGTCTACCTGGTAATTCTGAGCCGGGACCTAGAGTAGACAATCTCTGCTCTCTTTGCAATATTATTTCTCTTAGTTCAATTAACATAGGTTAGACATTTCCAAAGAAAAAATAGCTACCAAGACAATACAGTGAAATGGGAAGAACATATGATTAATTTCCTGTTCTACATTTTCACTTCATGACCATAGGCAAGTGAAATAAAATGGGAAAATTTCTATTTCTTCATCTATAAATTGAAGCTAAAATTAAATCTCATCTGTCTACCATATATAAATTGTGATAAAAAATAAATAAGATAATTTCCTTGAAAACATCAATGTGCTGGTGAATTTTCAGTTGTAATTAAATTGTTTTAAAAATAATGGAAGCAACTAAAATTCCATTTTCTTCACTTCTCTGTGTGTGCTTATACAATAAGAGCAATTCAAAAATTTAAATCACCTTTACCTTATACCTATAGTATAATTAGGAAAGAGTTTACTGTGATAATTAACTTAACTTATAACTTGAAACAAAAAAAAAAATCCAAAGCAAAATAGTAGGCTCAAGACATAGCAGCAAAGCAGAGAGTCATTAGATCTTGCTGGTAATAGGGAAAAGTGTGGTAAGTTTATTATTTTATAAGAAACAAGAGTAGAATTTATGCCCAGAAACAAAGTGTGTCATATTGTATGGTTTTGCCAAAATCTGAAACTTTTGCTCTTCATAAGATACTGTGATAACAATGAAAAGGCAATTCAGAGATGATGAGAAAATATTCTTAAAGTATATAAAAAGATTTAATCCAAAATATGAATAAATTAATCATAAGAAGACAAGCAACCCAATACAACCATGAGCAAAGACTTCAACAAATCTTTCATTAAAGGAGATGTATTAATGGTCACTAATCTCATAAAATGCTGCTCAATATCACTGGCTGTTGGGAAAACAAAAATTAAAATCACAATCTGATACTATTATACACCTATTAAAGGGCTGAAATTTAAAGGCCTGACAATAACAAATGTTACTATGGACATAGCAATTTTCTTACATTAGAAGAAATATAAAATGTTCCAACCACTTGGGAAAATGTTTGGCAATTTCTTAAAAGTTAAATATGCACTTGTTATCTAAGTCAGACATTTCACAAAATTTTAACCCCCCCCCCCAAAATAAAAATGCTCATAAAGACATACATATACATGTCCACTGTACTTTTATCTGTAATTATTAAACCTGGAAATAATGCAAATGTCCATCAACAGATAAATAGATAAAGAAGTTAGTTTATTTTCATACAATAAAATACTATTTAGCAATCATATATAGATAATGTATCCATAAACATCCTATATAATAAAAGGGTAGTATGCAAATTGTACCCTGGACCGGTAGTTCATCCGGGAGTTTGACCAGGGAGCGGGGCTGCCTGGGGGAAGGGAGGGAGGCCCTGGTCAGCAGCCACCAGCTGCTAGGGACCCTACCAGTGCATGAATTTTGTGCACTAGGCCTCTAGTAGTATTTAATAAAAGAACAGGGGGCCCTATTGAGATGTTAAAAAATACTAATAAATATAAAAAATATTTTTAATAAAAACAACAGACCCAATAGACTACATAGCATATTATCTGACCATTTCCAAAATTCTGTTCTTTTCTAAGGATGTGCCTGAATCTTTTGGTTGCCTCCAGCAACCTGGGATATGCCTTGAACCACCTTTGTGTACAGGGATAACACTCCCACTAACTGAGCCACAGCCTGGGCCTGAGTCTTTCAAAAAGTCCTTACATGGTTATCAGTTTCCTCCTCCTCCTCCTCTTTTAATTTTGCTAAGATCCTTCTTAAAATACTGCCACCAGACTAGGACAACATTTAGGAAGTATATTGTTCAGCACGAAGTAAGAGCTGGTCTATTATTGCTCTACGGAATCTGAGAATAAGCATATTATCATTCAAATTGTGACAATATGAAGAGTAAAGGTAATTTTATTAATAATAATGCAGCATCAAGAACAAAATAGTACATCCTTTTCAAACAGGGATCTATGGCTCTTTCCATAGTAATCTGCATTCGATATTTTTGTTAATGTAATCTTCTCATTTCATAGAAAGAATTGGTATTATTATAGGCTAAAAAGATCCAATCTGGCATAATTTGTACTGCAACAATGGGTAACCTTGAATAAATTTCATTTATCTGAGCCTTGGTTTTCTTATCTCTAACAAGCAAAATAAATTAATTTTGGAGCATTTGTAAAATAAATAGAAACTTCATATAAAAAAGAAGAGTGTCACCATTATTGAGGGCCTTCAAGTGATAGGCACTTTACATTTATTATTCTAGTCCTCACAAGGGCACTGTAGGAGATTTACAGAACTCTGAGGTTCAAAGATAGAAGGTGACTGCCTAAGCTATAATGGCTGGAAAGTAGTGAGAATAAGCTATGCCTGATTTATATTTTGTGTGTATCTTTTAAAAACAAACAGGTGAAATCCCTCTGAATTTCTCCTAAATTATATTCACTACCACCTTCCCTAGAAGTAACCACCAATCTTTTTTTTTAATTTTCTTGCTCTATAAACTACCATACAGTGTTATTTATGTTTTCTTATCTATAAGAATAAAAGTGTGATATGCTAATTAGACTGGACAACTTTCCAGATGAAGCTGGGGCTGCAGCCATGGGATGGAGGAAGCCACCCCGGCTGAGAGGGAGGGATCCAGGCAGCCACCGCAGCTATGAAGGCCTACTCTTGCATGAATTTTGTGCATCAGGCCTCTAGTCTATAATAATAAAAGAGTAATATGCTAATTAGACCAGATGTCCTTCCGGGCATCCTTCCAAACGACCTTCTGGACGAAGCTGGGGCTGCGAGGGAAGCCGGGTCCCAGGTGCCAGAGGGAAGCCGGAGGGAAGCCTGGGTCCCAGGTGTCAGAGGGAAGCCAGTGCTAGCAGCCAGGGGAAGTAAGGCCCAGCCAGCCACGAATTTCGTGCATCGGGCCTCTAGTAGTAATAATAAAATCTTATATAATTATCTAAACTTTCTTGTGAATATGAATAAAATTACTTGTTTTCTTTGTGTAGATGTCAAATCATTTAGAATTTTGTATTCTTTTTGGTGTTTGT